>NC_139231.1:45818706-45996370 GCF_977018435.1 Lepisma saccharinum | reverse complement strand
TGTTGATTTACAAACTGTAAACTGTCCATCCTTAAGATTTGTATATGTTTCAAGGAGGATTGTGCAAGTATCATTCTGATACTTTCTCCCCCAGCTGAACAAGGTTGCGCATTCAGAAATGTTCAAAGACTTGTATGTTGGTACAATATAAAAATTTTAATGTGTAATGTATTTAGTGCAAATAATAAAGATTTGTGAAAAAGAAATGTTTTCTTTATTGTTATTTAGTTTTAAAGCCTTTATTCAAGGTATTTTCAAGTATTACTGGTTTTTTGGCTGCATCAACACATGGGTTATTTCTATTTGTGTTTATTATACGAGGCTACAATCACTATATGTCTATGAGGACTAAAATCCACTGATTGAACCTTAAAGCTTAGGTTTACTATGTATATTGATTAAACACAGGACAACACGAATCTTACAGAGGATTGTAGGAGGCATAGGCCCACACGCCAGAGCCTTATTAGCCTGCAAGGAACAACTTGTATGTTGAATTGTGACTGTTTAGCAATAATATTTATAAAGTTTAAATCATTTCATTAGATTACATATATATTTTGGATTCAAAGTAAAACACTCAAGTTAAGTTTTTTAAGTTTATTTTTATTTAATATACACATATAGAATATATCAAATTACATATATGAAAAGTACTCTACCAAAGAGCAAAGTCACATAGGGATTACGATTTAGCCGATGCTAAAATTCTTCCATGAGGGATTTGTAGTAAGAGAGAAATTTTTGCCACTGTTTAAAGTTGAGGGTGACTCCACCAGAGATGCTGGTGATTTCCACTTTTATATTTTCTCCACTGCCCTCGAAGGTGAAGTAAGGTTCTCCTATAATGTTTATAGATCTGAATCTGTCTTTTTGTGTGGGGAATCTGTTTTTGTAAGGGTCGAAGATCACATCTGATTTGTAGACGCATGATGGGTACTCTTCTTTATTTAGGACAATGCATTTTTTTTTTCATGTTTCAAAATCAATTCAGTGTCTGCGAAAGTACCTCGAATAATGATATCCATGTTGGCATCTATGATGAATCTGGTTTCTGGTTTTATGTTGTTCATTTGGTGTGTGCCTCTGATAGACTGCATTTTGGTTTGGTATCAATAAAAAGTTTTAAAAATATGCAACTAGTGCTACAAAAGGAACGGAAATTATCGACAATTTCTGGATTATAACTAAAATTCAGTTTGCCTTTTACATATCCAATATTTACAGACCAACACTAACTAGACTTCGATTTATATAAATGTAGCAGGAACTATATTTCTGAGAATCAAAACTATATTAGGATTATATGTTAAACTTATACAAAACCAGATTATTCTATGTAAGTATATTTATATTGACTGGATTATTTAACAGATCAAACAGAAAGAAGGCAAATTCCACTAAACGTAGGTGATTGCATGAAAATAACTAGGTCAAGGAGTGACCAACAGTGAGCTGAGGTTATATATAGAGGGTCGCTCTTCATAATTCTTACCTTCGCTGGATCGGCGAAGGAACGCACTTGTGGGCGGTAGAACCTGAATGGGCTCCACCAAGACATCGGAGACTCGAAGCAGATGTCTTGGTGGATGAACCCAAGTAGGGTCATAGGCGCTAGGGTCAATTTGGTTATTTCTTCTTGTATGAGGAACCAATTTGGCCAACTCCCCACATTAACTTACATTGCTTATAACTAATTAAATTTGAAGAAAAATTATAATCTCTTAGACTGTAAACATATTTTATATTTAGGCTGCACAAGATCCAATGATAAAATTAAAAAATGGTAACCGCCCAGACAGGGACTCGAACCCTGGACAGATAGGTTAAAAGCCTAACGCTATACCAACTAAGCTATCTGGGCACAAGGTATTCTTTTTTTGAAAAGTTAGTTATGTTAAGAAATATCGTTTGAGAACTCTTTTGGTCTGGGTCGACAGAGAAGGAGACAACATTTCCAAAATTTTACAGACTGGATGTATTTTACCACCACTATAGAAGTCTTTACTATATGTAATTCGAAACACTAGAGTTCAGTTAGCTTTCAAAATTGAAGTTACATAGTACAATATGTTGAAGATTTTGTGTTTGTCACGCATAACAAGTTACACTATATCCATTTCAGGACAAATAATGCTAAAACTCTCAAATTTACTGTCAACTCATCAACTACTAGCAAAGTTTTAGTATTATATGTCCGTAATTAGATATAGTGTAACTTGTTATGCGTGACAAACACAAAATCTTCAACATATTGTACTATGTAACTTCAATTTTGAAAGCTAACTGAACTCTAGCGTTTCGAATTACATATAGTAAAGACCTCTATAGTGGTGGTAAAATACATCCAGTCTGTAAAATTTTGGAAATGCTGTCTCCTTCTTTGTCGACCCAGACCAAAAGAGTTCTCAAACGATATTTCTTAACATAACTAACTTTTCAAAAAAAGAATACCTTGTGCCCAGATAGCTTAGTTGGTATAGCGTTAGGCTTTTAACCTATCTGTCCAGGGTTCGAGTCCCTGTCTGGGCGGTTACCATTTCTAGTTAGTGTTGGTCTGTAAATATTGGATATGTAAAAGGCAAACTGAATTTTAGTTATAATCCAGAAATTGTCGATAATTTCCGTTCCTTTTGTAGCACTAGTTGCATATTTTTAAAACTTTTTATTGATACCAAACCAAAATGCAGTCTATCAGAGGCACACACCAAATGAACAACATAAAACCAGAAACCAGATTCATCATAGATGCCAACATGGATATCATTATTCGAGGTACTTTCGCAGACACTGAATTGATTTTGAAACATGAAAAAAAAAAATGCATTGTCCTAAATAAAGAAGAGTACCCATCATGCGTCTACAAATCAGATGTGATCTTCGACCCTTACAAAAACAGATTCCCCACACAAAAAGACAGACTCAGATCTATAAACATTATAGGAGAACCTTACTTCACCTTCGAGGGCAGTGGAGAAAATATAAAAGTGGAAATCACCAGCATCTCTGGTGGAGTCACCCTCAACTTTAAACAGTGGCAAAAATTTCTCTCTTACTACAAATCCCTCATGGAAAAATTTTAGCATCGGCTAAATCGTAATCCCTATGTGACTTTTGCTCTTTGGTAGAGTACTTTTCATATATGTAAATTTGATATATTCTATATGTGTATATTAAATAAAAATAAACTTAAAAAACTTAACTTGAGTGTTTTATTTGAATCCAAAATATATATGTAATCTAATGAAAATGATTTAAACTTTATAAATATTATTGCTAAACAGTCACAATTCAACATACAAGTTGTTCTTGCAGGCTAATAAGGCTCTGGCGTGTGGGCCTATGCCTCCTACAATCCTCTGTAAGATTCGTGTTGTCCTGTGTTTAATCAATATACATAGTAAACCTAAGCTTTAAGGTTCAATCAGTGGATTTTAGTCCTCATAGACATATAGTGATTGTAGCCTCGTATAATAAACCAAATAGAAATAACCCATGTGTTGATGCAGCCAAAAAACCAGTAATACTTGAAAATACCTTGAATAAAGGCTTTAAAACTAAATAACAATACAGAAAACATTTCTTTTTCACAAATCTTTATTATTTGCACTAAATACATTACACATTAAAATTTTTATTATTGTACCAACATACAAGTCTTTGAACATTTCTGAATGCGCAACCTTGTTCAGCTGGGGGAGAAGTATCAGAATGATACTTGCACAATCCTCCTTGAAACATATACAAATTCTTAAGGGATGGACAGTTTACAGTTTGTAAATCAACAATGTTATCAATATTAAACAAATCTTTGATAATTTGGGATTTTCCTTTGCAGAGAAATGTACCACCTTGACAGTTCAAGTTCCTAACTGCCCTCCGGACATAGTATATTTCACATCCACAAGGAATATCATACATTAATGCATGGAGATTGTCTTTAACCCAGCGCGATTCTTTGTTCTCTTTGAAATAATCGGGAACACTCACAAGCGCATAATACACAGTGTCCAAATTTGTAGAACTCACACAAATCTCACGCAATATAAATTTTCTGTTATAAATAAATCCTTGTACATCAATAATGTATTGCACCATTTTCGGTGTTATTAGTCAGTCTCTATTCAACTCTCACAAAAATCCTGTGCTACCATAAGTAAGCTCTGCTGAGCGTATAGGATCTATAAGAGTTTTCACTAGTTCGATATTGTTTGAAATTTCACATAACACACTATAAAAAGCTTTGTATTCTGTCTGTACCTCGTGTGCCGTCAAAGCATCCGCAACATCCTCATGGTTAGTAATATAAAAATCAAAAATATGTTTTGTGTTATCCAAGTCCTGTAAATAATACTGGATTCTCTCGCACATCCACTTAACACATCGTTGGCATTTATTCAAACAGCGTTCTCCTTGGCAAATAAAATAACGTTCAGAGAGTAAATCTTCATCTTTACAGCATACGCACTCACACTCGTAGAAATGGTTAACTACACAATCGTGGGCTAATTGGTTGCCTTGATTAGAATAACATCCCCAGCATATAATATACTTGCCAGGTGTATACCTCTTCAAAGTCTCCAACACACAGTCCTTATAGATATAATTGGAAAAACATGGACATGATGCAATTATTTGACTCATGTCCTTGTTGGTTACTTTGTTGGCGTTATTTCCAGTAATAGATCCTTCCACTCACAGGTACACAAATAAGAACACCTGAAAAATAGAAACATAGTTGTAGTACTTGTTTATATTACGCATATTCATTTCTGTATTTACTTTTTTCGTTTCTTTGTTTTCTGGATTTATATATTATTTCAAAAACTAGTGGAGAAATATACATTCCAGTGGTAAAATCTCTTGCGAGGTACTCACCGCAGTGTGGTTAGCGTTGTTTGTGGAGGTTGAAGACGCCATCTTTTACAAATGGTCCCTTTCAGTCACACATACAAAATTAGAAGCACCTGAAAAATAGAAAAAATAGTTGTAGTACTTGTTCACATTACGCATATTCTTTTTGGTTTGCATTGACGTTTTCTTCGTTTCAATATTTGCATTTACGCATTATTTAAAAGCACCATACATATATGTAACAATTCACTTACCTTAATTATAGCTTCTTTTGAGTTCTTTGTCTTCAAATCTCAGACAATAATCACAACTTGATGTCTTCTCTGACGCAATGCTTCAGAAATACTTCTCAAAATAGCTTCTGCTTGCTTTTACGCAGTTTTTATACCTCATAAGCAAACTGACGCCTTCTCTGATTGGTTGAAATAAAACCGACGCGTTTTCTGATTGGTTGAAATATTCTTAACATTAGTTCGTCCAAAAACCTAATAGTTATCATCCAAATGCATTAACAAATACACCCTGAAAATACTTTGAAATATTATACACACCTTAGAACTTTGTAATATCCTAATATAGAAATACAGAACCAAAAATAGCATAGTGGAAATCTGAAAACCGAAAACTATAAAATAACTTTTAGTTAAAAATACTTTTTTCTTTAGTTTTTAGATAAAAAGAAGAAGTAAAACTTTAAAAATTAGTGAATTTGAAATACAAAACGTAATAAATAGAAAATTTAATACAAAAATTTAAAAAATCTCTTTGTAAATCCAAATCGCAATAAAAAATGTTGCCTGAATAGTTAAAATTGTGTTATTAGAATACAAAATTACATAAACTTGTGAAATAATACATTAAAAATTGAAAAAATGTCTTTGTGAGTTAAATATAAGAAACAAAATGTTGCCTAAATAGATGAAATTGTGTTATTTGAGTAATAATAAGCCTAAACTTGTAAAATAAAAGGGTAGAACTTGACAAAATATACTTTTGCATCCAAAATATAATTGAAAATTTTCTTGAATAGACTAAGCCGTCTTACTTTGGTAAAAAATAAACTCAAAATTAAGTTAAATAGCACACAGTAACATACATTTACTACCTAAATCAATAATCAAAGGGTCCTAGGTTCGATACCCCGTGATAAAAGCAAATAGTGAAAACTGTAGGTCCAGTCCCTGATAGCTCTCCCTTCTTCCTAGTACATATAAAAAAACCCTGCGCTAAAGCGTCCTGTGCCTTGGGGCAACCCTGAGCGGAATATTAATTGGCGGCGGAAACCAGTTCTACAAGCGACGCATAGCTTCAGAGATTTGACCCTTTGCTGCGCATTCCAGACATCCATTGTTGTCTGGTTGAATCCCTCCCCTGCCCTACAGTATTGCATACCTTTCCCCTGTTATTGCGTACTGGTTAACCTTGGAAAAACCGGTTCTGAAAATCTACCGACGCGTTCTCTGATTGGTGAATCAGGTTCTAGCGTTCTTTCTTTGTTCTGGCGTTGTGACGTCATTTGACCTTGACCGCACTTCCCCCAAATTCCTTTCTCCACTACCTGCGCGGAGTTCACCCTTGTCTGTCTGGCATCAGACTCAGCTCACACGTTATACATAGTTCGTCTCCGCTCAATATATTACATGCCATATAACATTATTACATAGTGCACTATATTTATTACCGTTGCATATCGCGGGTTCGAGTACCGGGACCGTCCTAAATCGTAATTGGACCTGTACCTACACCCATTACCACCATTCATAGCGGTTCATAAACCATAGAAAACTTATTTTCAATACTATAAACATTAATTATTATAGTTTCATACATTACATACTTTGCAGTAATGAATATAAAACCATATGCATAGCGTTTAGTACCTCTAATTACCTTCTATATACATATTTTTCATAGAATAAATAATTATATATTCATAAAAGTTATAAACATGCAAATACATAAATGTAAAGTATTCTAAATACATGAAAATTAGTTCTAAGTACGTGCAAATTAGTTCTAAGTACGTGCAAATAAGTTCTAAGTACGTGCAAATTAAAGACCACCCATGCAGCGACCTACGTTGGCGCGGACAACATCTACTTACACCTCTTCTTAGCCCCCCCTCCCAATAAGATTGTAATTAAATGTTTCTTTCTTAGTCCAACAAATCGTTTTTCATATCATTTAGGGTTCTATTCAATGTGACTAGTCCCACGGAAACGTTCTTGTCCCCCCACCCTCTTCCCTCAACCTTGCCACTCACTTTTTCTAGCGACCTAAATGTTCTATTGGGTAATTTATTAATTTAGATACGTTACTACGTGATGAATCGAGTAGTATATTTATTACAGTATGCATGGAACCATTCATACAATAGTATTTTTACTAGAAAAACACTAAAAATTATGCATATGTGTTAAATATAATAGAGCCCCATGAACATGCTGGGAAAAGGCGACAATCAGCGAGAGATTCCACGCTCCACAGCGAAGAATTATTTTATAATTGACATAAATTATTACGATAATTTCTTGTCTTGTAAAAACCTTAATGATTATCTAATCCAAACAAGGAACATGTATTTCAGATTTTTATAAACATTAATGCACATACTATGAGCCATTACTTGTTATGTACCACAAAATATTTTTATTTAATATTGATTTAATAGAGAATCAATACTTTCACCGAACGCAGTATCGTTTACTCTTTTCAAATGTTTTCCTCCTTGCTAATTCGGTGTAATTCTGGGCTCGTTCGTCCACTCGCCCCCACCCCCTCCCTTTCACGCACTAAGCACAGCCGTGGGATAAAACTATAATATGCATAACCGTCAAGTATGAAGAGAAAATTTAGAAACAATAGTAAGATCAGCCTTTTTTCGAGCATACAGTATATCCGTTTTCAAACCTCTGCGATGTTCAGTCATTGTATTGGGTTTTATTTTCACCCTTATTTTTCCCTCCTCCTTGTACAATTTTTTCTTTCTTTCGGTGTCCACCAGCATTACATCCTTACTTTTATTTTCGCAATCCTTTCTCCTGCGACCTATAATGGGCGAACGCGTTGAACAAATTCCAAACTTGTCGCCACAGGTTCGGGGTTCGGGTAACAGTTTCATACATCGGAGACATATTTCTTCAATTTTACACAATAAACTATTTACGGAAATGAGTTTCTCCAAGGCTTACAACGTTCGTCGAGGTATTTCCTTTCACCGGGAAATCATGTATTTTTCAAGAGAAATATCTCACCGACGCACAATTGCCATTGCTTTCATTTGCTTGCCCTACGACAACCAGATGCTGCGTACGTTTGTTTGATGACGTAAGCCCCTGTCAGTGTTTCAACCCCCCTTTTTTTACTATGCTTGCCTAACGTAACCAAACCTAACCTAACATTATCGGAAATGGTTCGTGGGGCTATCCGTGAATGGTTTGTGGGGCTATCCGTGTATGGTTCGTGGGGCTATTCGTCAGCTACCCGTGTATAATGTATAATTTCCACCGGTGACTAACAAGATAGTAGGTATTTTTAGGTGAAGAATGTTGAAACACTGCATACCCACAACGTGAGTCAAGTTGTGCCCGCCATATTGTGAGTTCCGGAAGCGAAGATAGGAATAAATTTTTTAAAATAATAGAAAAGCACTCAGAATGTGAAAATTGCGTTTGTTTTCGTGTAAAAAGCATAAAGACACCTTGAACTATGTTCCGCAATAGGCTACACAGTTGGTAAGTACGAACCATGCGAAACACAAAATATGCGATTTTAATGTGTCTCCGATCTATGAAACTCGTACCGGGGTTCGAGTTCTATTCTTGGGATGAATGCTCCTTCGTATGTATCTCTTTATTAATTGCATGTAATAATAATTCATCCTCTTCTTCGTGATTAGACTACAGAGGAAAACACACAACGTGAAATATGAAAGAAATGTAAGTAGATACTTGTGAACATTTAGACCATTATTTTGTCGATCGGTAGGCCTACATACAAAAGCCGAGTATGAGCTACCGTGCTTTAAAACTATGAATGCACAAATACAACTAAATCACATTTGTGATAAAAGGGTGATACAGTACATGGTAGCCTAGTTATGAGACCCATTTTTCTTTTCCCGTGACCAGCAGGAAGTAGTCGCAACAGTGCCTCCCTCACTTGTCGTAACCTTTCAGCATTGCAGCAAGCGTCTCAGTCAATATATACAATTCAATGGTTACGTCTTTCCCTTCTACTCCTATCGAGACAGTATGAAGCAACGGATTTTAGATCGCGGAAAGTGTTACGTACAATAAAATCCTTACATTCTCATCAATCACTATAAATACAAATTCACTCACCTTCACATCGGCATTACGGTTCATTAAAATCAGTCATGCAGAAAATGTTGACTTGTGCATGACACAACAGTTTGTTCCAAAACAATCTTGCCCCTCGTTTCTTGTAAACATTTATTTCCCTTGTACTCTACGTGAGTGCAAATAAAAATTACGAATCCTTTTTATATCAACGAATTACGGAACACAAAACTTATCGCGGTCACGAATCACTTTCAAACTTAGCAATACTTCACGATTCGGTAGCCATGTTTTAATCAAATTTACCTGCTTCGTTGCGAAATAAACTAGAAGATAATTCTCTTGAATTGAGTTCGAAGTGGATACTTAATATCTAGTCCTGTTTTAGACCTAAACATTACAGCTTATACGCACAAAGGATATTTTCTTCGCACAATGAAACTTTTACTTACGATTTGTCTCTCCCGGTCTAACTCAAGGTACATAGAGATTAGGTAAAGCCATCCGAAGATTGCCGATCTTGCACGAACACGTGACGTCACCAGAGAGGGAGTGAGCTCGGCTGAAGCAGACGGCTCCTAGCATTTATATTGGAGATTCAGAGAGCGAAAGTATATTATTACTTTTAGGAGGGGGAAAATATTAATTGTCATCCTCCAAGATGGTATTGAGGCATCCTTTTAATGATTAGTAACATAATTGAAAACGCGCTACTTTTAAAAGGGGGGCAAAGTACATGTGAAAAAATGTATTTTGAAAATCCATAATCCTGAAACTTTCTGACCGATGCGCTACAAAGAAAGTTGCGTGTTCTCCTTTAGAATGTCGTCATTTTACAAATCGTAATATAATTTTAACAAAAACGTGGCATGCTAAAGAAGAATTAAAGAGTTTTAAAAAATAATTCATTAATATACTTTGTTTATTTTACTTCGCTTATCTGTCACATATGGCTAATCGCACAGATGAGGATGCGTGATGATATGATGAAATTGATGAATGGAAAGTAGACCCATGCCCGGGCGGGGATTCGAACCTGGGGGCCCTTGGCATCGTAAAGCGTTGTGCTAACCACTTCGCCACGGAGGTCAGCATTACAAGGAAATAAACAGAAAATGACAATCATATGGCATCTATGTTTTAATATGCGAGAAACATTTGCGAGGAGGTTATTGAAGTAACAAATAATTATTACTAGATGTTGTGATGAAAATTATTAATATATCTGAAATATCGAGAGTTGACCTTGCAGTCTCTAAATGTACTTTTAGGGTTACGCAAAACCTTTACTCAAAATTGCTAGTGGAAATTTATAAGCTATTAAAATTTAAAACTCATTCCTGTTCGAAAAAAGAAACTGCCAAGTCAAATTAATATTTCGTATAAATACATATATTTTTCTTTCATGAGGCCAGGACAGTATTTGGAGGGGACGGTGGCTTGGGAAGGCTATAGCCCCGGATCTCGATCTGCAAAGGGGCTTCCAGTGGGAAAACGTCGTCCAGAAGAAGGGGCGAAATGATTATTTTTAAATGACTCAAGAATACAAAGATATAAGTGGACATTTGACAAGCTTAGTCTAAAACTTACAACTGAAATTGTATATATGTGTGGGGGGGGGGGGCTACGTGAGGTAACACGGTGGAATATGATTCATAATACTAAAATTAAAATAAACATGTGGGGACAATAGAAGTCAAAATATGTTGTAGCTAGTGACGGCGCAATAGAAAAGATGGAGGGGTAAATCATATTTTCCAGGGGCAATCATGTTTATTATTCCGTTACATACGACACAAAAATGCACATTTTGGCTAAAAGAGCATTCATTAATTTATTTATTTTTTGTCATTATACTGGGGGCAGATATGAGAGAGAGAGAAATTGTCCTCCCCCCCCCCCCTCTGTAGTGTGGTCTCACTGTCTATAGCTATGCTGGAGAAGAATGCACAAATTAATACGTTATTAAAAAAACAGATACTTTTAAAACTTTTAATCAAACTGTTTGTGAAGTATGATTTAAATTTAAAGAGAGAACATACCTGTTTAATTTAATTTGGATGAATTAACTTCTGAAGCCTGCCATTTCCGAGCCTTCTTCCGGTGTAACTGCACTGCCCTTTTGAGCCCTAGCTGCTGCGTTCAGGTGGCGGAACGAGCAGAATACTAATTAAAACAAATATGTGACAAATATATATATAAAAAAACAACATGTTGAAGCTATTGACGGCGCCAAAGAAAAGACAGAAGAGAAACGTGGAGAGCGCAGTGATATTTTAAGGGAAGCAGTCACGTTTATTACACACTTACATTTACATACAATATTCAAATGTTCTGCTTTTAGATCTCGAACAATGCCTTTTTCACAAAAATGGGCAATCCCGCATTTTTTATAACAATCTTGTATTTTCGTTTACTTACGCAATTACCGACTGGAAAGGCTGTGATATTTTAGATTTCTTCCGTTAGTTTTCTGATAATAGTTTTCACAGCTTTCCATAGCATTTAGGCATGAATTCAGTTGACAAGAATAAAATAATCTTATTTTAAAACATACAGCGAAAATCAATCCAACGCGCTTAAGTTAAAACTTCCTTACATTGGAAGCCTGGGGAGAACAAACACAATTTCTTGAAAACCATTTTACACATTTGAATCAACTTTGTGATAAATTGATTAGAAAGGATGAATCTTAACAGTAAAAGTTGTAACTTTTCCCTTGCTACTATATTTTAGAAGATATCCGTTGTCAAATATCTCAATATTTGCATAAGGAACCAGCCTTTTCCGTGCCGAGCTTCTCGACGATGACGTAATGCATCCACGGACAACTGCGCATACGATCTCCGCCGCCGAACGAGCACTCCCTGGGTCTAACTAGCATGACAATAACATCACAGATATCATTGTGCAGCAGAAGTAGTTCCGTTTGACGCAAGCGCCAGTAGTTCTGATATTTCAATTGAGCAAATGATTTATTTTATATTGAGTGATTTTTAAGATATCCCTCAAAAAGTAAAACAAAACTTTTTCGTGAACAGTATATTTTGCTACTGTCTCAGAGATTGTTGGACTATGTTCTCTAGCGCAAGCCAATGTCCTGTTAGGTCAATAAATCATTTGGTAGCTCTAATGTTGAGATTGGTAACGTGTTGTTGAAACTCGTAAGAGTAGAGAATAAGTGGGGGAGGGAGAAGCGCGATTGGGGGTTTGTACACGTAATCGAGACGTTCGGAAAGTATGGAAAGCTATGCGGTACGGTTGCACTATGCAGATATCGATAATATCCCACATAAACCAGTGCCCGAAATGAGGGGATATTGCATCCCGGTCCGTTGATTTTAGATATTTAACTGCATTTTCCTTTTCAGTATAAACTCATGGTATTCACATAAGCTTCCACTCTACGTAGAGATACGTTGTTGCCGCGAGGGAGCTTACAAGTAAAGTATAATGGCGTATATGTCGCCTTCATGGTTTTTGTGGTTTATGGTTTTCGTTTTTCAAATTTCGTTTAAAATTTCAAATCAGTCAAACAATAAATCCGATCCCACATCATACGCAAAATAACAATGGAAGTATCTTCCACTTGCATAAACTGTTTTTAAATATGTAATCTTAAGACGATTCCCGTATGTTTAAATTTTAACCGGGGAAGAAAATGTGAGAATGTATTTGATGCTATTTTAGGTTTATGTAAAATATTAATTTTAACTATTATTAATTGTAATACAGTGCATCATTTCACTAGTCGTTAGTTCGACACACTATAGGATCCTAGGCCTAGGATCTGGCGTGGAGACCGCCTTTATGCCAGTGACCCTCTGTTGACACGTTTACCTATAAAAAAAACTCCTTTTCCGGAATGTCTGGAGTAAGAGAACGCGAACGCGTCCTGCGCGCACGTTCCGGTGTGTGTCTCGTCCAATGAACGCGTGGAGGGGAGGGGCAGCGCGGGAGGAGGCGACTCGACTGGTCATTCGCGGTCCAGTAGTTCTGTGGGAATTCTGCATTCAGGAGAGCGTCGCATAGTCTGGCCCCGCTCACAAGCTTCCGCCTCTGCACGTGACTACTCCAGACATTCCGGAAAAGGAATATACGATGGAATTCGCGGCCAAACAACCAATTAGACCTAGTGCTTGGGCAAGAAGCGACAATAAAATTTCTCTTCCCCGAAGCAGCCAGCAGGGACACAGGATATTGTCAAAATAACCGTTCTGCGCTGTGATTGGACACCGGTTGATACGACGGCTGGAGAATAGTAACCAGAGGGGGAAAAAAAAGAATACTATGTCAACGAAAATAAACGTTGCGTTTCGTGAAAATTTCCATTTCGAGTTCTGATGGTATCCCCCAGTTGCCTCATTGTCAATATGTTAAACCATTTGCGCACCCCCCCCCCCCCCCCAAGCTCGATCAAACATTCCCAAAATTTCCCACTTCAAGCGCCGACTTAAATATACGTAATCGTGCACAGAAATGTTCATTTTCTGATTTCAGTTCTTTTTCTTTCTTAGTCATTAAGTGATCACATGAACTTGTATTTCACTTCAGATAGTGCTAATATTTTTCCTTTTTTGTAATGCACGTGTATCTCAAATTCGATGTAACAACCGTCTCCACGTCCACATTACATCTTGCGGACAAAACAACAGAAACACTAGAAATAAATAAGAAGGCGGGAGAGCCAGCGGCGGCGCTAGGATTAATCATGTAGGGGTGCTGAGGGGATTCAGAATGAAATTTAAGAGGTGCGATGATGAAAATATACAAAACATCAAACATGCATGCAAGGGCTCCATAGGATATCTTCTCCGAGAGGGGGGGGGGGGGGGCAGAGTAATAGATCTCATCTCTCTCCAGGAACTTATATTTTATCTTTATTATTGTTGTTGTTATACAAATCATGAGATTGAAAATGAATTGAAAATACTTTGACGTTAGTGCTAAGTTCAGGATTGAGTTCACTATTTAGAAACTGGATTCACCTATCATTTTCATAAACATCAAACATTTCGTTGTTGCCTTTTTGTACTTTTCTCACGATGCACAGATATCAGAAACTGCTGCTGAGTGTTCGGTTTGTGTGCGTTGGGTAAAAGAAAATTGCTATGCAACCTGAAGTTCTGCTATTTGCAAATAAAATAACACATACAAAAAATACGAAAGCATATAGTGGGTTTCATGTAATTGTCCGACTGCTTCCTAACATAGAAGTTTGCATAAACAACAACAAGAATGGATAAAACAACCCAGCTCGATACAACTCGCGTTGAATAATTTCACCGAGAACAACCTGATCATCTACTGAAAGCAACCAACATTTTTGTCGCACTGCAATTTTGAGAATAGGTGAAAGAATAAGTAGCCGGAATATAAAACTGTTTTTTATCAACAATGCTAAAAACATATGAAACAACTCACATTGAGCTGTAGTCAATTATCGAAAATGCCACCGAAACATAGGCGCCGACTCTATGGGGCTTGGGGGGCTCGATGTGGGGGCGGAGCCCCCAAATAATTTTGCTTAAGAGGATCTAATGTATTATTTTGCTTCTCTTGTAAAGTTTACTCTGAATTGTGCCACATGAACTTAACTTTAAATACACATTTGAAATGTTCTACACCACTAACTTTGGGGGCTGAGACCGCTAAATCATCAACTTTTGGGGGGCTATGACCAGAGACAGCGAAACACATGACTTTACTATATACCAAGTGTGTAATTATGAGTATTGTTAAATTTTTTACTAAAAAGAGTTTCAAAAGACGATGTGCATGAACTAGGGTAGTGGATGGGACGTTCGGGCTACAAATGGCTCACATGACATTCTGAACGAGGTCACTGATATATTAGGGAGATCTGTTTTGTGCTCCGTGGTAGCAGATATTAAAAGTCGGGAATATTTTGCTATTATGGTTGACGAAACTTGTGACATATCCATCCGTGGACAATTAATATTCTGCATTCGAACTGTGAATAATTTTTTTGATATTTTTCGAGGAATTCATGAGATTCCGAACACTGAGGCCAAAACTTAAAAAGGGAGAGAGTGTGTCATTCATTAATTTATTTCACTGATCAGAGGCCCCCCCCCCCCAATAATTTTGACAAGTCGGCACCCCTGCACCGGAATAAACAAAAGTACAAACAATTCTTATCAATAATGATGATGAAAGACAGATAACAGCCGCTAATATTTGTGTAGATCGTCATCACTACAGGAAAGTAAATGAGATCTCTCTTTCAGGACCAATGGATTGCCTGTTGAATACAATAATAGCAGTCAGGCACGTATCCAGAAATTCCTTTCGGGGGGGGGCTAAACATATTTTTTTAAAAAGGGGTATAGATATAACCTCGCAAGGTTTAAGGTCGATGGTGGCGATCCAGTTCCAAAACGGGGGGGGGGGGGGGGGCAAGAAAAGTTTACTTTCTCTTGGTAGACAAAGGTTAGCATTAAAAAGCCATACTGCGGGGCCAAAAATGGGGTGCAACTGTCTCCTAAATCTGCCACTGTTTAAGCTGTTGTTTTTTTTATTTTTTTCAGAACGTGATATAGGGACATTTTTTATCACTCGACTCCTCTGTTGCAATGTACGAACGTTGTGTTTGTGCCGAAACGGTCTCATTATGTGTATGTGTGTCTGTTTCATGAAGCTGTTATGCAATGGACAATCTATTCGAATGTGTTCTCCCAGGTTTACATATGATCCTTTATGGTGTTGTCGCATGCCTTCGAAACGTAACCTTAACAAAATCCTAATTTTCCATCCTTGTGACTTGGATCTTCAAGATTTAGTAAGAATTCAGACCAAAGGCACACATGTCGCTTGCAATGACCCAATCAACAGAAACTTTTCACACTGTAGCGGCTTGTAGCTTCGGTGTGAAACCTCCCTCGGTGGGTCAATCTCATTGTCACCTTGAAACGGAAGCTCGTGTTGACCATGGAAGAAAAATATATCTTCAACCGGTGTGAATGTCCCTTAGTTTTGTTCTATCTCCTTTTTCTGTTAATTAACAGGCAACATCTTACGGTTGGGGATACACAAGAGATGTGCTATGCAGAAATTTTAGCTGAAAATGCAGGCTCCACCAGGCATACTGTGCCATTTCTCTACAGCCACAGCAAAAGAGCAAGCGAAGCCAAGGGTGACTCCGTAGCTCACTTGGTAGAACAAAGAATGGCACGGTATATGCCAGAGACCCTGGTTTGGGGGTCATGGTCGAGCTTGCTTTTTCCGCTAAAATTTCCACATATGCAATTTCTTCTTGCTTTCTCTTCTCGACATTCATAAAATTTTCGGCCTTCATGGCTGCCCCTTTGTGGTAGTTAGTTTTTTGAGTTTGCTTCCAAAACAGTTGACTTAAAAGTCCTTTTTAACCCACGAAACTATCGGACTGCTTACACGAAACTTGATCCGGTCACTAATAAATCGTCACTCAAAACTTAGATTTTCAGTCGATCTGTGCAGCTTATTCCTTTTTTAAAAAAAAAAAATGATGCTCCAGTGCCCATTACTGCTGAAATATTCACTTTACAGACCTTCGATCTCTTCGACTCATGACCCGAAACTAGCACTACACTGAGGCTCCACTGTCGGCAATGTCTTCAGCTTTGGACCCGAACTGGTACTAGTAGTAGACTTCAGCACTTTCCAGGAAAATGTGTCACAAGTCCTCTCCCCCTCCCCGAATCTCTACATCTTATAAACTGTCAATGGGCACTGACTGATCACTAATCGACTGTCACACTTACTCCTGAAGTCTTATTGAATGATTCTGTTGTACAGACTAACCATGAAATTGAATCCACGTATTTATATCCATATTATATTCTGGAATGTTCCGCACATAAAATGTTTTGTTAATACTGCCATTAGTTCGACTCCACCTCCTATTCAAGAACGTTCAGAGAATTAGTAATGCAACGAATCGCCCGACTCATGGCACTACCTTCAACAGTGTTTTGTTGCGCAACTTCCAAATGCTGACAAAGCTCTAAATAATGCTCACGTTCGTTGTGACAACACCGAAAGAGCAAGAAAAGTTTACATACAATATCATCAATAACAGGGTTATTCCTCATGGTTCTAGAACATTCTCCGCCTTTTCTCGATAATTATATCCCTCCTCAAATTATAATCACAATATTTTATTTCACACACACAAGCCAAACACCTCATTTTATCTAGTGTAAACCGAAAAATTTCGGAGGGGGCTCGAGCCCCCTGAGCCCCCCCTCTGGATACGTGCCTGATAGCAGTGTTACTTCAATACCTAACATTCTACGGTCAAAGTGACGGACAACATTGTTTAAATAGCATAACGTAATATAACATTTCATTATGTTGAAAATAAGTTTTGAAAGAGAGGAGAAAATTAAGGGGTGCTTCTTATCCCCTCCTTCCCCTTGGGGGGAGCATTTATTTAACTAGTTTTCCTTGTTTGACGGGGGATGGCGAACTGGACAACCAGGTAACGTTCAACCTCCCTTTCTCCTTCCTCTGGCGCACAAGAAATTAAATTGCCACTTACTGCTGGTTCAACATTAGGCTCCTTACTCGGAGATAGAGATGAAGTCTTCATTAACATCTCTGACCATTGTAACAGAGTGATCATGCTTTTAAGCAAAAGGTCCCAGGTTTAAATCCTAAATAAGTCTTCGATTTAATGTATCACTGGGTTTGTCACATCATCTGAAAACATCCTTGTTGTGATAATGTAAGAGGTACAAAAGCAACGTTTTTGTTGAAAGTGACCAAAATAGGGGGGGAATGATGTATTCGAACAAATGGTCTATAAAACGAAAACTTACCCACCCTTTTAACCATTTAGCATGGATATTGTGCTGCAAAATGCATCTCCAAAAGGTATTTTGGGAGGAATAAAATGTCTAAAGTTCGCAACAATGATTGCATTTATGACAAACGAGCAATGTGCACAATAAACAACCTATTCTCAATAATCTAATGTAAATAATGTATTTCTTGCAGGTATGGCTCCACTCGTTTTAAGAGGTTCCTGCCCAAGGTGCTCAGATGATCAACACAGACAAATAAAGAAAGTACTAGCACACATCCAGGCAAATTATCCCCAGCAGTGGACAAGGATTGTGAAACAGTATGCTGGGGCTCCTTCAAAGTAAAAAATCATCAAAAATTTCCATTTTCTATCACAGATAATGCATTTAAATAAGACTTGACATAAATTTCCATCATCTTGATATTACAAGTCTAAGCATCCAATACTACTTTCGCTTTCTGTCAGTATTGTCACTAAGTATTGTTCTACTTAATTTTCTCAATCATTCCATATCAATTTATATTTTCAAATTTGTATGTTAATTGTACAAGATGACGAAAGCTTGTAAAGGGTACTGTTTTTACAAAAGAGAAAGCATTTTGAAGAAGTTGTGAAGTAATATTACAGAAAGTACAAAACATTATGAACAATTGTGAAGAACGTGTCATGCAGTACAATCATGGAGTATGCGCAAAAAAAATTGTAATTGGCATTTGTATTCTTAATAAAATCTATACCATTGTATAAACATTGTATAAATGTTCCCATATATACATATAAATCCATGATGCAAGAGCCTCCCCAATGGCACAGTGGTAATCATGGGGTCCCAGGTTCAATACCCGGGGAAGGCACATTGCACAGTGGTTCGGATCCTACTTTAAACTGTAGGTCCATTCCTGATTAGCCTGTATGTACATAAAGTGGACTTAAAACACCCAACTCAAATTCGAACAAACAAACAAGCAACAGCCCTCTGAGGTATAGGGCCAACCAAGCAGGTTTTTCTTTGGGTGATGTCGCGTCACCACTGTATTCTGACTTTCAAGATCTCGGGGAGATTTCACACGTGCCGCTTGAGGATTCAACTATTAGTGCAGCCCATCATGTTGTTACGTTGCTTTAGATTGGTTCATTCACAAACAACATGTCACCGTGTTGCTTGAGGATTTCATCTATGGAACGCAGGCTTGTGCAGTCTGTCATGTTGCTATGTTGCCTTTGATTGGCTTGTTTCCAAGTGACATGTCACATATTACTTGATTCTGAAATCTCCCTTAGTATGCCCCTTCTTCTTTTCAAGTAGCTCCCCAATTTTCATCATAATGTTGGTTCAACACTGAATTTTTTGGAGCTCATACAGGAAATCAAACTCAGGGCTGCTTGTAGAGTCATGGACACTTCTGGGTTGTAGCAATCCCAGTGACTGCCAATTATATTGTAACAATCAGAAGTGTCCGTGACTGTACCATAGGCAAGAGGACTAATCATTAGGTTAAATAGGAACTAAGTAAGAGTACTTGGTTTCACATTTATAACTGGGGGCAAATGGATAAATAGAAATAGATATGATACATTTAACCCATGCTATCAATGATCAAAATATGAATCTACAATACTAGTGACCTCTTAACAGTTCCTGCTGGAACCAGTTCAAGAGTGTGAAACTAGTTGAGTATTGAGCTGTAGGATAGTGAATTGTATGTATGTTGACAGGTATACCATGGTAATACATCATTTCAGATCAATAAAATTCCACAGCTTTGTTATTATTTTGGTTCTCAGCAAGTCAAGGAAGTAAAACAATTATTTCTGAATGTTTAAAAAATAGTAAATGCATTAATACACTAAAATCTAATTTATCTTATAATCTGGTATGGCTGTGAAACTTGGTTCCTTACATTAAAAGAGGAACATAAATTAATAGTATTTGAAAATAATATCCTTAGGAAAATATTTGGACCTAAAAGGGATGAAGACAGGGGAGTGGAGAAGGTTGCATTACTTAGAACTTCACAATTTGTATTCCTGTCCAGATATTATTAGAATAATTAAATCAAGAAGACTTACTGTCTGATTAAAAAATATAGATTCTTGAGTTTGGACTCCAATTAAAAATTAACCAGTAGACATACATAAAAACGAGTTACATTAAAGTTTAGCGAATTCAATTCTGCATTAATCTATGCTAACCAAAATTTATTTGAGTATGCCTTCAATTTTTTGGAGGGATAACTTGAGATGGAGCTAAAGGAAATCTGTAAGGATGGAAAAGATAAGATTGATCTTGCCCCGGATAGGGTCAGATGGATGGCTTGTGTTGCTGCATCCATAAACCTTCAGGTTTAAGAAGGCTAATCGGGTTAATCCAAAGTTACTTTTACCAAATATTAAAAATATAAAAAACACTTTTGCATCACTATAATCAATATTTAATAATGTTCACAAGCAATTCCATGTGAAATAACATTGTACATATGCTATATACTCTTCAACTTTATTAATCACATCATTCAATCCAGTGTATCAATACTGATTACTTTACAAGCATATTCCTGTCAAACCTATTATATACAATGCACTACCATATTATTCTTTAGTGTCATATTCACTGAATATTTTTAATGTGCAGTACATGATTAGTACAATATATTCTGTACTATCCGAAAGAAGTATGGTCCCATGTAATTTGGATAAAAAAAGGTTTGTGTAATATGGAGTATATGAATATTTTCTCTCAAGGGATTTCAATCTCATCTGTGAACATTGATATAAATTTTACATCACACAGTTGATCATTTTTACATTCATCATTGTACATTCTTGTGTTCTGAAAATATTATTTTAGATGAATAATCTGCAATTCAGTACTGTTTGGAACTAACAGTTACTTTTTTAGGATTTTCTAACTAGCTACTTTTAAAAGTAGTTGTAACTGTAACAAAGTTACTCCTTCAAAATGAACAGTTACTTTTCAAGACATAACTTGTTAACTTGAAAATTTATAACATGGGGAAGAGCTTAATTTGGCAACTCTGCTTCAAACGTTGTGTCTTAAGGTGAAAGGATTGTTGAGGAATTACCTAAGACAAGGAAGCTGGGTTTCAATGCATGCTTGCTAATTTAGAACATCTATGCTTTCTTGCAATCCATCAATTCTAATTGCACATGAAGATGTCAGTGCTTTGGGTGGATTGCTGCATTCATTTGAAACATGGTAGCCAAGTAGGAAAAAACTGTTGTCAAGAGAGTGGATCTTGTTGAGTTTGGAAGGAAGAGAAAGAAACATGTGCAAGTGGAATCAAGGCCACCACATGTAAAGTACTGTGGCCAGCATGCCAATTTTCAGCAGAAAGTAACTGTACTTTTCAAATATCAGTAACTGAAACTGACTTACTTTTTAAAATAAGTAACTGTAACTCAGTCACTTTTAAAAAGTAACTTTTCAAACACTGCATTTCAGTTACATAGTGTATCTTATGAAGCATACAAGACCAGTTATTATTTGGAAACATAAGATGTTGCCTATCATCTAGGAGTTAAGTTAAAAATTTTCCTACCTGATTTCTATTTGAACAAGTTCTAAAACTTAGTGCTTCTCACACGTTACTCTAACTTAACTATATCAAATTTCATTGTGATCCTCAGTGAAAATTTCGTGCACTTCTCTTGTAAGTCATTCTCATTTCACATCAGGTGAAAATAATTTTTCTCTATCAATAATATGATTATTTCTCATTTGTTTCTAGCACAAAATGTTGATATGACAAATGCAGCAGTACAAAAATAATTTTGTTTCTTACAAACAATATTCATCAATACAATACTCGTACTACAATATTTATATTTATGTTCTTGCTTTAAAAAGTGAGAATAGTAGTTATAAAATATATAAAAATTATTTGAAAAAAGAACACAGCTGTTTCACTCTTCACTGTAATTCTCTGATGTTTAAATATTCCAAAACGTCATGATTCTTCTCATTAGAATAATGCATACATTATAAAATTAAAAAGTATATTTACATGTATTATTGTGATGATATATAAGTTTTGAACATATTAACATCAACATAGTTTTATTATAGAAACTGGGGGTATTTACCCACACAGTATAACATATTAACACAACAATGGTTTTCATTCACTCCTCAGTGTCAAGTATATGACATTGTTCTCATTTACAATTGGTACAGGAACTGCTGAGCAGTTTAGAACAATGGGTGATGATAATGCAGTTTAATGATTATTATCAGGGAACGGATTTATATGTAAATACATATTTATGTATGAAGCTGAAATCAGTTATATTTTGTATTATCTTTGCGCATCATGGCATGTAGACTCGAAAAATTCAGTTTTTATTTTCCATATTCACATGTACGAGGGTTGGGGAGTAAGTCATGGCAACCCAGTAATATTTTAATTATATGCAAAGGTGGACGGAAAATGGAGACTGTGGGAGGAAGCCTGACATGAATACTTTACCCGCTGGTCAATAGATGGCTCTGTGTGTTGTACTGGATGAGCACGGGCCGCTGGGAAAACAGCTGTAAGTCAGTCGTGGAGTAAGATGGAAGTGACCAGATTGGAACAGCGATCGTACATCACAGTGGCCGTTCTCCGGGGGAGAAATGCGAGTGATTGTCATCAAGAATTGGTAGAAGCATTAGGGAATAATGCTCTGCCATATCGAACTGTCGCAAGATGGGTAGCAGCATATCAGAGAGGTTTTCACAGGGTTGCTTGGGTTTTCTTTCATGATTCCTACCAACAAAATATCCATAATGGATACTCTTTCAGTTGTATATAACAAATTTTTAATACATCCTTCGATTGTTGAATTATTACTGGGTTGCCATGACTTACTCCCCAACCCTCATATATTAGATGTTGGCTCATATTTCACCTATTTCAGTTATTTTTACATATTACTTCCATATTTCAGAACAATTTTCAACATATACTCCATAGTCAGGCAATAAGTACATGTAGCCGTGTGACCAAAAGAGTTGGGCAAATTTCTTGCGAATAACTGACAATTTTGCACCTCACAACTGCTTGCTCTTGCTATTGTAAAAGACTTGAAATTCCCGTTTATTTACAATTGTTGTCAGCAATAGAAAATCTGTTTTGGAAACAGAAAATGAAAATACATTTTGCGTTGTTTTACAATTAATGTCAATGTAAGTGTCCTGTATTTCATGTAGCTCGTTTAGTGTCTTATAATAATAAGAAGGTAAATTTTTACAATACTTCACTCCATATTTTGGTGAAGATAACGAAATATGTGTTTACATATCACATTTTTACTACATATAAATTGTTCCCTGATTATTATTAAGTTAGCATAAAATGCAGGACACAATATTCCACAGGAAACAAAAAACAACCTATTTAGGATTACTACTAGATGAAGGCCTTACTTTAAAGAACACATCAAAAAGTTAGCATATAAGGGAAACATGCATCTTGGACAGCTGTATCCATTGTTCAAAAATGCCACATTAACAACTAGAAACAGAACGACACTTTTCAATGTGCTAATCAGAACGATGCTGACTTATGCGAGCATGGTCCTCTCAGCATAGCGCACCTTCATACCAAAGATCGCTACAAAGTGTGCAAAATAAAGTGCTAAGAATAATATCTGGTGCTGATCGATTTGTTCCCAACATGCAAATTCGCTAAATACTGGACAAAGAAACATTGTATGACTACATGCAACGTGAAAGGATAAAGTTTTGGGCAAAACAGCCACATCATATCAACCCAACCATCAGTAACATCGGTCAAAGGGATCCTAGTAGGTGGATTTATAAAATGCCTGTACTAGATTAACTCAAAAATAGCAAATACACAAATCAGCAAGTCGCATAAAACAATACACACTGCAAATGACTTAATAGAAAAAAGTCAAGTAGCACCTTTGGATGGGTGACCGTTGCAATACCAGGTTCAATTTACAACAAATAAAATGAATAAACAACTTAGGACAAGAGCAGAACAAATACAAAAGGAAATATATGTCATAGAATAGAAATGACCAGGTCTAGCTACTTAGCCTAATTCTAGTATAATTCCTACAATGTAATACAATGTTAAATGCCCTAGTAGCACGACAGTAGTGTGAAAGGGAAAAATGTCAAAACAAGGCAAACCAAAACAGGGGGGGGGGGGGTCACAAATAACACAACTAGAAGGCAACAAATGTTGCTGAAACTTTAACAAAAAATGCAAAACTGCCATGATTACTCCTGTCCTGTCCAAATACTAGTGCGTCAAAAATTATATGCACCATAACTTTGTTTGGGTTGGCCACACTGCCTTCAGTGCTTGCATGCTGAAAGGTGGTACTCTTGTGGTTATGTGGCTGAGGTTTTATTTTAATTGCTCCAGTTTTCTTTCCTTTGTTGCAGAGTAAGCACGGCCACTTCACTGGCAGTGTGCACCAAGGGAAAACAGAGATCAGTGATCTAAAGCTTGTCGTGGATGATTTCGCACACAGAACCATGACTAACAATTACATGCCCAGAATTTTTGAAAGGGGAGGGGGTTGTGTGTATTCTTTTTAGTAGTCTGTCCTAATTTTGCCATCTTATCCTCACTTTGATGTTCTTTTCTTTTTGGAATACTGGACCAAAGCGAGGGGTTATAACACCCACCAACTCCCCTCTCCTTGGGCATGACACTGATGACTAATTTGCAGAGAACATGCCACCTCGTCGACTGCTGTCCTGTGACCAGCCGGTTCGTCAGAATTATCTCTAGAGCTTGTTGAATCTTCTCGTCAGTGGTGAAGTTTGATGGACATCCTGCTCCCGCTTCCTTTTTACCCGGTCATTTTTAAACCTCTTCATCCACTCATACACACTTCTACACAGTAGAGCACGAGAGCATTGAAGTCAGTGTGACCAACCTAAAGAAAGTTATGTTGAAAGTGCAGATAATTATTTACTTCCCCTTGTACACATAAACCGGGTTGATGTTCAGCACTGCACTTCTACACTGAAGATAGACAAAGGCGATGTTAGCTCTCAAAAGCTTGGAAACTTTTCCAGAGCTCACCTGGTAGATACCCCAAGGGAATATGTTCATGTAATATCCAATCTGTTATTTTCTTCTTTAGGAAACATCTCTATCTAATTGCAACAGTGGAGATGAATCATGAAGAGACGCTCAGAAAGGAACACCCATGTGCAGGCAGGGGTAAGACACCAAGGTGGCTGCACCTCTCTTAAACCTGGCAGTAGGCACGGGTTCCATTAAAATGTAATGATATGGCAAAATCTTAAACATGTTGCAAGTTTAAATCAGGTTGAGAGCATTTGAAATGCTCTTTATTAGAATGCAATGCATCAGTAACATACGAACTTCAGTTTCTGCATTTGTAAGCCTTGGAAATTTGGCGCACAGAAATACTTGTTGTGCATGCATTGTTCCTAGTGTGGTCCATATCATGAAGAAATCTATCTGAGCGTTTGCACATTCAGGGTGAGCTATGTAGTATAAGGGAAAAAAACCTGTTAAGCAGGAAACAATGTAAGCTGCATCTGCAGCAAAGTGATCATACATTCTCGGTGTTGTAACAGAACATATAGTATGAGATTACTTATACCCGTGAAAGGTCAGTTAACCCTTAAATGCCGCAGCCCATTTTACACAATACCGCTCGAACACCGAGTGTGTTTTCAGTGGAAAGTTTAAAATTACACAAGGTTTTCATTAAAAATCTAAATCTCAGTAGCTACGAATACTAGAGTTTAGCTCATGTGATTTTAGTATAGATTAAGTTACAAGACTATGGTCGAAAAAACAATTTTCATTTATAAAGTGGAAGAAGAAGAAGAAGAAAGGAAAAGTCTTATTTTTTTATGAAATTTTAACTTTGTCAGGCTCCCATGTAGCAACACAGGGACATCTGGGTTCAAAACAGTACCTGCATATTGCCTGATGTGTGTTCAATTCTCGTAGCAAGACTTGCTAACTTGCTACTGATACTTTAGAAGAAAAAAATGTTTTCTAATGTAAAATCATTGTTTTTTCCTTTCAGTGGGAACTTTAAAATTCTACAAGGTTTTCAACAAAAATTTATTTCACAATAACTATGAACGGTAGAGTTACAAATTTAGCTCGGTTTCTTAGGCTATAAGCCAATGGTAAAAGAAAAAATATATATTTATCAAGTAGAAGAAGAAAATAAAACAATCTTATTCCTTTCACAACATTTGAACTTCATCATCAGGCCCCCACGTAGGCAATGCCAGGATGTGAGGATTCACAGTACCTGCATATTGCCTGACATGTGTTCCATTCTCGTGGCAAGAATTGCACACTTGCTGCTAATGCTTTTGGAAAAAAAATATTTCTAATGTAGAAGCATACTCTTTTTTTCTTTTTGGTGGGAAATTAAAATCTTCCCCTGTCAATATGGCCAGAATCAAATTAACGTTACTAATTACCAGGGAACAGATTTATATGTAGTAAAAAATGTCCTCGATATATATAAATAACATATTTTGTTTTTTGACCAAAATATAGAGTTAAATAGGGACTTAAAATTGTAAAAATTACGTTTTTAATAATATAAGACACTACATGAGCTACATAAAATACAGTATGCTTACATCGACATTACTTGTAAAACAATTCAAAATGTTTTTTTTTCATTTCCTGTCTCCAAAAGAATGAAAAACAAAATTTTGTTGTAAGTGTTTTAACGTGAATTTCCTTCTGTTGTCTCTTAAGATGGATTTATATTGACTAAAAGTGTGTTCAATATCACAAGAAGTATGTCACGTACACAAACTACATTGCTATTCTTTGAAATAAAGGACCATAGATGGCAGCAGGCAAGAGGAACAACGGTTATAAAAGATGCTGCGTAATTCAGTTTGGAAGGTGGATAAGAGATGGCACCACCCAGGAGAACTTATACGATTGTAAATAGAGACAACGGAAAGAGTAGATGTGATGAAATAATGTTTGTATATATTAATACTAATTATGAGGAAATAAATAAATAAATTTAACATAATAACAGGATATAAATAAGGAGAAAAGGGGAATTATCATTCAGTAATGGCATAAGTGATTAATATACAAAAGTAATGAAGTCGAATTGTAATTTCGATTTTGCGTCTTTTTCGGTTCCCACGAACTTAGACTTTCGTGTGGCTTTTGGGTTGTTATGTCCCAGGTGTAGCGCCATCTCACGGCAGCACCCAAGCACTTTTGGAAGCGCATACATTGTAGCTCCAAGTTAAGGTTAGCGCCGGCCAGGCGGCGATCTTTAACTAACCCCTTTCTCTTTGTTTGTCTGGGAGATCGATTTTATTAATATTTACGTCAATTTGAAAGAGATCGATAAAGAAAAGAAAGAAGAAAAGTACACAATATGTATTAATTGCAAGAAGAAGCAGCCTTAGCAATTATAAAAAGAAGAATCATTATTAATTATAAGAAGAAGCAGCATTATTAAGAAGGCAATTTAATTATAAATTGCAAGAAGAAGAAAATTAATTAATCAGAAGAAGAAGATGCCATACTGATTATAAGAAGTAGATGCCATATTGATCAGAAGAAGAAGATGACATATTGATTAGAAAAAGAAGAGGCTACAAGAAGAAGATGCCATATTAATTATAAGAAGAAGATGCCATACTGATTATAAGAAGAAGAGGCCATAAGAAGAAGATGCCATATTGATTATAAGAAGAAGAAGCTCGAAGAAGATTGGTTAGAATTAATAAAAAATAAAATTAGAAGAAAATTACTGTATGAAAAAACTTCAAAGATATTTAATATTTGTATATAATTAATCAAGAATATAGTACGAATTGTACCCTCAGTAGTGGGTTAAATCTGTTGTTTCCTTTCATATATTCTTAGCGTTAGTAACCTTGGTCTGTGCCCAGAGGTATCTCATTGTCTCTCCCCTGTGCTAAGCTGGTAGGTGCTTACGTGAGAGGACGTGGCATTGATTAATGGCGCCCAACGTGGGGCACGATACAGACCAGAGGTTGAAATAAAGCGAAGAATAAGAATTTGGAAAGATAAGTAAAGCAAAAATGGAAGAAGGAAAATATATATGTTGTGGTGAAGAAGGAAATAAGGAAGAAATAATACAGTGTAAGGTATGTGAAGAAATGAAACACTGGTTATGTGAAGGAATCAGGAAAGAAAAATATGAGAAGATATGTGAAAGGGGAGAAGGATATGAATGCAAGGAATGCAGGAAAGCAAAGTTAAAGGAAAAAGAAGGAAAGAAAGAAGAACAAAACACGATGGAGATGTTGATGAAAATGATGACGGAAATAAAAGAAAGTCAAGATCACAACAGCAAGGAAGTTAAAGAAAGGTTAGAAGAAAATAATAGAAAAATAGAAGAAAACAGCAGAAGGTTGGAAGAGAAAATAGAAGAAAACAGCAAAGAAGTTAAAGAAAGGTTGGAAGAAAATAATCGAAAAATAGAAGAGATGGCAGAAGTATGCGAAGAAAACAGGCAAGCATTTGAGAGAAAGATAGAAGAAGTATTAAGAATGGCAGATGAAAGACATGAAGAAACTAATAGAAAGATCGAAAAGGAAGCTTCAAGAGTGAATGAAGAATGCCAGCAGAGGAGTACAAGTTTAGAAAACAAAATTTTGGCAAATAAGAAGCAGATAGATATTAACATTTCCAAAATAGATGAAGTGGAAAACAGAGTACAAGAAATGAAAATTGTGACAGAAGAAACAATAGTAAAAGAAACTTTGAAATTAAGAGAAATGATAATTAGAGAACGACAAGAAGTTAGGGAAGAATTAGAGGAGAGTAATAAGAAGATGCAAACCCTCGAAAGTAAGATCGAAAAAGGAAAGCAAGAGAATAAAGTACAATGGAGAGAAATAATACCTAAAATAGAGGATATGAGAATACAAGATAAGTCAATAGGTTTCAATCGAGACGGAAATGATAGAAAAGAAGAGTATGAAAAGAGGAGAATAAAAAAGGAAAGTAGTAGCGACGAATCGAATACAGAGGAGGAAATAAAGCATAAAAGGAATCATCAGAGGAAGAAAAGGAAATGGAAAAGTAGTGAAGAAGGGAGCGACAATGGAAGATGGTTGGACAAAGTAAACGGAAATAATTTGGAAGAGGAAAGATATAAGACAAGAATCCCTAAACCTAATGAATTACAACACTTGCCCAAGTTTAATGGAAATATATCTGACAAGTGTCCACGAAAATTCCTGAAGGAACTAACAACTAACGTGAAGCTAATGAGGATACCAGGAAATATGATACTGGACTTAATCGAAGGATGTTTTGAAAAGTCTGCAGCAGGCTGGTATCAGTTAAATCAGCACAAGTTTGGAACATTCGAAGAGTTCAGTAAGAGATTCTTGGAATATTATTGTAGCGAGGAAATTAAGGAAAGGCAACTGGAGACATTGAAAAGAAAATATATAGATTGGTCCAAGGTTGAGAGTTTGGAAGCACACACGTGGGAAACATTAAGGAGCTTCAGAAATTTGAATGAAAAGTGGAATGAGGAAGAGTTGGTTAGACAAGTGATACAAACACTACCAATATGGACGCAAAGAGCGGTGGCTGTAGTAAAGATAAGGAAGGTGGAAGACTTGATAGACTACCTCAGAACAGATGACATGCTGAAAAAGACTCAAAGGTCATGGGATAAAGAAAAGGAAGGTAGATATTATCCTAAGAGGCATCATCCTGAAGAGGAACAACGTCCAGAGCAGAAATTCCGGAAACAAGAATTCGGGATTAGGAACATAGAAGTCAGAAATGCATATAGAGGCAGAGGAAGAGGATTCTTAGAAGATAACGGAAACGGCAGAAGGCGAAATAATGTTCAGGAAGAGCAAAGAAATTATGATAGAAGGAATATAGGACCGTGGAGAGGAAACCGCGCATATAGAGGAAGAAATGATTATTGGCAAAATGTGAACCGAAGAAACTCAGAAAGAAGAATGGAGATAGAAGAAAGGCAACCTAGAGGAAACAATTACAACGAGAGGAATGAGAGGGGAAATACTGAGATAAATGAAGAGCGAAGAGAAGCAGTGGAATTAGTCAGAAGCCAAGTGCAGAACGAAGTAGGAAATGATGGATGGCAGCAGATAAATGAGGAGTCGAGGAACGTGGAATCGGTCGAGAGGCTAAACTTGTAGAGCTCTCGCAGCAACTCCCAGGTGTGAGAGCAAAGGAAAATGATGAATATATGAAGGGAGAACATAAGATAAATGAAGAAGGAATTCTGAAGTTATTTTTAATTGGAGAGCCGAGTTTTGAAAACTTAAAACCTGGAAGATCATTGTATGTGGAAGCAGAAATAATAGAAATTAAGGTTAAATGCTTGATCGATTGTGGGAGCGTTGTCGAAGTAATGAGCTATAAATGTTGGCAAAGAATTAAAGAGAAATATCCACAAGCAAAATTAGACGCTTCTGAAAAGGACAAAGTCAGATTAGTTATGGCTGCGGGAAATGAAGAATACAAAATTCAGGGCACGGTACGCATTATGATGAGCATCAGAGGAGCGAATTTCGAAGTAAAATTTCTGGTGATAAAGGGTTTGAGGTGTGATATAATCCTAGGAGTACCTTTCTTAGAAAACTACAATGGGCACATACATATAAAAGAAAAACGGCTAAATCTAGAATCAATGGAGAACATGAAAGTAGATATCCCTATGGAAGACGAAATAAAAAGTTCTGAGAGCGAAATAGGCATTAGGAAGCAAAGCCTTGTATATCATAAACATGATGCAGTATATAAGAAGAAAGACTACGATGATATACTTGAAAATGAAAATATAAGAAGTGAATATGAAAAAGAGGTCGAAAGAGAGGACCATAAATATAATGCATCGAAAGAAGAAATACAAGCCAAAGTGGATGAGTGTCATTGGATCTCGGAAAATGAAAAAGAAGATTTAAGACATATTTTGTTGAGACATAGGGGAATATTTAGCCAGCGCCCAGGAGTGACGGATGTATACACCTATAGGATTGAGGTAGACACAGCGAGTCCAATAGTGTCAAAGCAATATCCTATACCCTTTGCGAAGAGAGAAGCAGTAGAAAAGGAATTGAAGAAATGGTTAAGTTGGGGGATAATAGAGAACTCTAATAGCGTACACGTAAGCTCAATGCACGTGGTAGACAAACCGGACGGAGGTGTGAGGCCCGTACTGGATTTAAGAGAGCTAAATAAACATGTGCTACTTCCCAGAAATCAAGTAGAAAGAATAAATGAATTACTACACACTTTTTCAGGCAGCATATACTTCACATCATTTGATATGACTTTGGGATATTTTCAAGTAGAAATAGAAGAAGAGTCTAGGAAATATACAGCGTTTCGATATGGATCAAGGTTATTTCAATTTAGAAGGCTTCCATATGGTTTAAATTCCTCAGTATCAGCTTTTATGACGGCTCTAAATAGAATATTTAGTATAGAAACAAGAGAATGGCTTGCTATATATGTGGATGATATGTGTATACATACAAAAGATTGGGAGAGACACATAGAAAAAATAGATTGGGTATTAAGCAAATTGGCAGAAGCAGGATTAACTGTCAAATTGGAAAAATGCTCTTTTGCAAGGAAGGAAATACGTTTCCTAGGTCATATAGTATCTGGAGGTGAAATAAAGATGTGCCCAGACAAAAATGACGCTATAAGAAAGTTCCCAAGGCCAAACACAAGGAAACAACTTCAAAGATTCCTGGGAGTATGTAATTGGCGATCAAAATTTATACACAATTTTGCAAGCAAAGCCAAGCCATTATATGAACTCCTCAGAAAACATATAAAATGGAAATGGGAAGAAGACGAAGAGGAGGCTTTCCAAAGACTTAAGCAAGACCTTATACAAGCACCAGCTATAAGCCAACCTGATTTTGGGAAAATGTTCTTTTTAGGTACCGATGCATCAAACATTGGATTGGGAGCATACCTATTTCAGAAAAACGAATCCAATGAGGATAATGTGATACAATATGCTAGCAGATGCTTGAAGAACTTTGAAAGAGCATATACGATAAATGAGCTAGAGTGTCTGGCGATAATATTTGGAATAGAAAAGTTCTCTGCATATCTGAAAGGCAGAAGATTCAAGGTGGTATGTGATCACAAGAGTCTAGTTTGGTTAAATTCTGCAAGACAGTGGAATGCAAGGCTTACGAGATGGGCAATATTACTGCAACAGTACAGTTTTGATGTTATAGATATAAAAGGAAAGGAAAACCATGTTGCAGATACTCTAAGCAGAGCACCTTTAAAGATAAATCAGGAACCAGAGGAAGTCATTAGGCTAGAAATCAACGCTATCGCTGAGGAAGAAGTAAATGGTATTAAAGAAGAGGAATGGCGAGTTGGAACAGAGGAAGATGAGGAATTAAGGGATATTATCAAGGTGTTAAAAGGAGAGGAAGGAAACAAGAAAACAAGGATGTCAAAGATAAAGAACAGATACAAAGTTATAAATGGCATCGTTTTCCAAGTTAGTTATGAGAATCCGAACCAAGTATGGATTAGTGTACCACGAACCTTGATAAGAAGAGTACTCGAGGTCGTGCATGAAGGATCTGGCCACTTCGGAGTTGACAAAACGTTGAGATTAGCTAGAAGATTTTACGTATGGAAGACTATGAAGAGTGACGTTGTTAACCATGTTAGAAATTGTACAGTTTGCGTACAAACTAAACCATCAAAGATAAAATTCAGGAAAGAAGAATTACATATTATCGCGAAATGGCCATTAGACATGGTTTCTATAGATCTAATAGGACCATTACCTAGGTCTAAGGGATTTTTGTACATATTGACGTGTGTGGACATATGTAGCAAGTTTATCATGTGCTATCCTTTAAAGAAAGCCACAACCAAAGAGATAGTCAAGAAGTTGGATGAAGGATTTATAAAACATTATGGTAGTCCAAAGAAAATGCTGACAGACAACGGGACTCAATTTACTTCAGAGTATTTCAAGGAGTATACATATTTCAAAGGGATAAAATTGATTAATGTAACAAGATATCATCCAAGTTCAAATCCAATTGAGCGTTACAATGGAGAGATTGTGAGGTTACTCAGAATGTACTGTCATGATCATCATACAAGGTGGTGTGCAGTAATTAACAGGATAGTTCGATTATTAAATAACTCTATATCAGCTGAGGCGAATATGAGCCCGATAGAGATTTTCTTGGGATATGAGGCAGAGCCGATGATTTTTGATGATTTAGAATGGCCAAAGAAGGTTATGGAAAGAGGAACAAGGAAAGAATTTTTCAATGACTTGTATAACAAAAGAAAGAAGAGGACGTCAAAAGAGGAAGCGAAAGGAAAGAAGATAGAAGTAAAGAGGGGTGATATAGTTTATTGTAAAACACACCCAATAAGTAAGGCCATTGACCGTACAATTAAAAAATTGTTTTTCAAATACGAAGGTCCGTATAGTGTATTAGAAACGTTTAGAAACACTATAGTTATACAAGATATGGTGACAAAGGAAGTAAGAGAAAACTTAGATAATGTAAAAAGATATAATTGTACGGAAGACGTTAAACAAATGTTGAAAAGTACACATGAGAAGTGAATAGTAAGAATGGATGTTGAAGAAAATTTTTCCTTGCATACGAAACTTCTCAAAAGGAAAAATTTTGCCCAGAGGAGGGGAATTTTGTGTCACGTACACAAACTACATTGCTATTCTTTGAAATAAAGGACCATAGATGGCAGCAGGCAAGAGGAACAACGGTTATAAAAGATGCTGCGTAATTCAGTTTGGAAGGTGGATAAGAGATGGCACCACCCAGGAGAACTTATACGATTGTAAATAGAGACAACGGAAAGAGTAGATGTGATGAAATAATGTTTGTATATATTAATACTAATTATGAGGAAATAAATAAATAAATTTAACATAATAACAGGATATAAATAAGGAGAAAAGGGGAATTATCATTCAGTAATGGCATAAGTGATTAATATACAAAAGTAATGAAGTCGAATTGTAATTTCGATTTTGCGTCTTTTTCGGTTCCCACGAACTTAGACTTTCGTGTGGCTTTTGGGTTGTTATGTCCCAGGTGTAGCGCCATCTCACGGCAGCACCCAAGCACTTTTGGAAGCGAATACATTGTAGCTCCAAGTTAAGGTTAGCGCCGGCCAGGCGGCGATCTTTAACTAACCCCTTTCTCTTTGTTTGTCTGGGAGATCGATTTTATTAATATTTACGTCAATTTGAAAGAGATCGATAAAGAAAAGAAAGAAGAAAAGTACACAATATGTATTAATTGCAAGAAGAAGCAGCCTTAGCAATTATAAAAAGAAGAATCATTATTAATTATAAGAAGAAGCAGCATTATTAAGAAGGCAATTTAATTATAAATTGCAAGAAGAAGAAAATTAATTAATCAGAAGAAGAAGATGCCATACTGATTATAAGAAGTAGATGCCATATTGATCAGAAGAAGAAGATGACATATTGATTAGAAAAAGAAGAGGCTACAAGAAGAAGATGCCATATTAATTATAAGAAGAAGATGCCATACTGATTATAAGAAGAAGAGGCCATAAGAAGAAGATGCTATATTGATTATAAGAAGAAGAAGCTCGAAGAAGATTGGTTAGAATTAATAAAAAATAAAATTAGAAGAAAATTACTGTATGAAAAAACTTCAAAGATATTTAATATTTGTATATAATTAATCAAGAATATAGTACGAATTGTACCCTCAGTAGTGGGTTAAATCTGTTGTTTCCTTTCATATATTCTTAGCGTTAGTAACCTTGGTCTGTGCCCAGAGGTATCTCATTGTCTCTCCCCTGTGCTAAGCTGGTAGGTGCTTACGTGAGAGGACGTGGCAAGTAATGGATGTGTATTTCAAATTTGTCAGTTATTCGCAAGGAAATCACTCAACTCTTTTGGTCACACGGGGACATATAGTTATTGTGTGAATAAGGACTATATGCTGAGAAATGTTTTGAAATATGGAAATAATATGTAAAAATAAGTAAAAAATGTAAAATATGAGCCAAAACATAATATATGTATAAATATGGAAAATAAAAACTGAATTTTTCGAGTCTAAGATAATACAAAATATAGCTGATTTCAGCTTCATACATAAATATTTATTTACATATAAATCCATTCCCTGCTAATTACTAATAGGTTGCCTCAAGGCTTGAATAGCACTCAAAACATGTATCTGTGTCACAGTGTGCTCAAAAAGTTGAAAAAAACAAAACAAATGTGACATGTCAGTGTTAAGTGACCTCACCTAAATGTGCCATGTCCCGGCGTTTAAGGATTAAACAAAAGATTTTCCAAAATTCAAAAACTGAGATCACTTTTTCTACTACATGTAGACAATTTCCAAAATTACAGCGAACATTTTCGAATAAATGTTTCACCTTGTTATTTAATTTGAACAAACCTGTGCAAAGCTCTTTGACAAATTATTTTATTTTATTTTTAACAATCTCTGCAAGGAGTGCACTGGTGAAAAGAAAACATTCTCTGCTTTCAAGATAACACAACACACCGCTGCGTAGTATAGAGGTGCATGAGAACCTTGTTAAATTATCACTAATAACATATTCGAGTCATTTTAAAAAGAACCGTACCTTATAACATATCATGACTAACATATTTGTGGAGAAAATTCACCACTTGGATTTGAAGTGCATTTGTAATGAAAGAATAGGAATTTTAAAATTCATTTATTAGAAATTCTAAATGAAATTTTATTTGTTTATCATAGCTTTGATTTAAAGGAAACAAAATCAGTAAAATTTATAACAGGAGTAATCTTCATCATGCTAATCTTACTTGACAGCTATTAAGGATAATTCAAAATAGGAAATCAGAGGGATTAGCCATGTATAATGACACGGAAAATTTAGTTAAGAAACTGTAAACATATACATAAAGATTGGTACACATCAAATCAAATATTAAAAAAGAAAGCAGTAGTTCACGATATATACAGAACAGAACCAACATTTTGGTGTGAATATTTCAACACTACAAAAAAATATAGTTCTTACAGAAATTTATGTCAGTTAATATGCAAATTCATTGTTACACATGTAGAATGGAGGATATATATGTAAATCAGAAAATATATTATAAAGTAGAAAACTACATTTGCTTTCTGTAAATGTGTGTGTGTTCTCTTAGATATTTATAAAAAAATACAGAAATAAAGTAGTTAGACAAAGCTATATCCAGTCACGCTTTGTACATAATACATTTATCCATGAGCACTCAGCATCATTGTGCAAAAAATAAAAGTAGTAACAAATAATTTAATTACCTTCCTAGCTGTTAGAAATAAATCTAACGCACAGCTAAAACACACACCCAAAAAAAACATACATAACTTAATTGGTGTACTGTAACAATTTCTCTGCGTCAATTACTCTCCGAGAGATGATCCATCCTGAAGTACTCTTATTTTCCCCGGTGGTAGAGACACCTCATTGGCACGGACAGTCTTTAAACTCTTAATGTTTCCTCTTTCATCAACTTCTTCAATTGAGATCAAAATTTCACTTTCACCTTTAGGCAATGAGGTAATGCTTTCGTCTTCTGCCGTATCGTATGGCTCGGGAGAATCTGGATCGCTGTAGGCATCTCTTTTGGCAGATTCCTCCATCATTTCTTGAGTCAATTCAATGCTCTCATAACGAACAGTTTGCAGACGAAAGTAGCCATCTTCATCACGTTTGTACCTTAAAATAATACATACAAAAGAAGTTAAACATTTCACATTTAAGAAATTAATAAATGGAAATACATCTTGAAAAAAATTCATAACGATTGTCATCTTTTTATAACATTGACAATTTAGTTGTATTAATGATAAAAATCTTTGATAAGAAAAAGACATTTCATTATCACTGTTACTGTTTTAATTATGTATTATGGGATATATAGTGTAATACACGAACTCGTAAGTCTGTTTCTGCATTTTATTTCTTGCAAGAATTTATATATTCTGTGCATGTTGCTAATTTAAAATCTAACAGCTGAAAAGTTCGTAGGCTAACATAGTAAAAAATATGTTTTGACAAAATTCGATTTTATTATTCAATATAGTTGCCTTTGAGGGCGATACAACGATTATAGCGGTCATACAATTTTTCGATGCCATTTTTATAGTACGATTTCTCTTTAGCCTCAAAATAGGCCTCAGTTTCGGCGATTACCTCTTCATCAGTGCTAAATTTCTTTCCAGCGAGCATTCTTTTAAGGTCTGCAAACAGGAAAAAGTCACTGGGGGCCAGATCTGGAGAATATGGTGGATGGGGAAGCAATTCGTAGTCTAATTCATATAATTTTGCCATCGTTTTCATTGATTTGTGACACGGTGCATTGTCTTGATGAAACAGCACTTTTTTCTTCTTCAAATGGGGCCGATTTCATCCTTTAAACGCTCCAACAACGCTATGTAATAATCGCTGTTGATGGTCTGGCCCTTTTTGAGGTAATCGATGAATATAATACCATGCGCATCCCAGAATACTGATGCCATAACCTTGCCAGCCGACTGTTGCGTCTTTCCACGCTTTGGATTCGGTTCATCACGTGCAGTCCACTCGGCTGACTGTCGATTGGACTCTGGAGTGTAGTTATGGAGCCATGTTTCATCCATTGTAATATATCGACGGAAAAATTCGTGTTTATTACGGTTGAATATCGCTAAACATTGCTCCGAATCATCAAAACGTTGTTGCTTTTGATCGATTGTGAGCACGCGCGGCACCCATTTTGCACACAGCTTTCGCATGTTCAAATATTCATGCACAATATGTCCAACACGTTCCTTTGATATTTTTAAAGTCTCAGCTATCTTGATCAACTTCACTTTACGATCATTTAAAATTATTTTGTGGACTTTTTTGATGTTTTCGTCGGTAACAGTCTCTTTGGGGCGTCCACTGCGTGCATCGTATTCGATGCTCATTTCGCCTCATTTAAATTTAGTAAACCACTTCTCAACGGTTGATTTTCCTGGTGCAGAGTCCGAATAATGTTTATCAAGCCAAGCCTTGGCTTCAACAGTATTTTTTTTCGCCAAAAAGCAATGCTTTATTAACACACGAAATTCTTTTTTATCCATTTTTTCACAATAACAAAAGCTGCTTCACTCACAATGCTATATCTCACGAACTAATTATCCGGCAGCTGTGAAATTTATACACGTATCTTTTGAAGGTTAGTACTAAGTAAAAATCACATGGATTTAATTCTAGTAACGCCATCTATGAGTCAGCCTATGAACTTTTCAGCCCAACTGTTATAGTGTGGAAGATATCTTCTGAATACTTTAAGTAAGACATGGATCGGAAGCAACATTCTTACAATCTAAGAACTGGAGTTCTCCTTAGATCAGATGTCCTTGATAGTTTCAGGGAAAATGAAACTAATGAAGAAAATGCTGACCCAATGAAGAATAATATTTGTTGCAGTAACATTAAAGCAGATTCTCGTCTTGTGAAGTGCAATGGCAGAAATAAATGGGAACATTTGTAGACAAGTACAGTGAATCCAAACTTGGACAAGTATTGCTGCATTTCAAGTTACGGTTACCCAAAGTTTGCAGAAAAATAATAAAAATCTTCAAGAAAAGTTGCAACAGAACATTCACTGTGAATTGCAACAAAATAATGAAATGTTGCAAAAGGATATGCAACAAAATAATGAAATGTTGCAAAAGGAGTTGCAACAAAATAAAGAAAATCTGGAAGAGAAGTTTCAAGCCATTTGAAATTAATTACTGCAGCATACTGTTAGGTTTAACGGTTGGCTTGATCATATTGAACATTCGTTACAAGATGTTGCTCAAACTTGCCTACCTGTTAGCAATGACTTGAGTTGCAAATTGGATGAAGGTATTAGTACAATGCATGCCGAAGTTTCAGATATCCAAGAACAAATAAAAGAGTCATGACGGAAAGTTGGCAAGGTTGGAAGTCTGCAATAAAGAAATTATGGAGAAATTTACTCAACATGAGGTTAGGTTTGAAACATTAAATGCAGAGTTAGATAGAATGAACGTAGTTCAGACTGCTACATGTAGCTCTGAAACCTTGGTAAATGACCTTAAAAATAGGGTTATTTCACTGGAGCAAGGCAATGCCATCAGCAACAGTGTTGTTTACGAAACTTTGAATAAAGGACGAGGACTGAGCGAAGAAGATGGAAATAGTAAACAAACTGAGCATGTGTCTTGTCAAACTAATAATGCAAATTCAAACCGAAGATCACGAAATGTTAAATTTTGGGCTAGTGTTCGAAGTGACAAACGTGGTGTTGGTTCTTCCGGTTATGATTCATCTGATAATGATCTACCTACAATTACTAAACGTAAATCAGGTCAGAGTGCTACTTGCTTAGGGACTGATTTTACCTATAGGCTTTCCAATACATCTTATTTGTGGGACCCTCCATCACATGATGAATCACCTGCTCATCTCACTTCACCTCTGTTGACCAATAGGGACTTAGCACTTTCGGAAAATACAGGTAGAGTGCATTACAATGAACCCTGTTCTACTAACCATTATGATTATGGTAGTCCTCTGAATGCCAGTTTTCATAATGACACTCAATGTTGTACAACAAAAGTTTATTCAAATAATCCAATTTCACAAATGTATCTTCAGCATACACCTTCATGTGAGAAACCAATATATACTGTGGCTGGTAATACAAATGCTACAACTTCAATGAGTCCGATGATTTGTAATCAAAATTACATTCCCAGAAATGACATTTTGAATGATCCAAATAACATTGGTTCTAGGAATTCCGAGTCTCCAAATTTTGGATCAAACAAGTCTTGTAAACATGCATGTGCAGAATTTAATACAAATATTCCTGCAGGAAACCCATTTGGAGAATGCACGCGTAAAGTTATTTGTGTAAATGAACTAAGCCAGTTACCACACTTTGGAGGTGACGTCTCGAAACAATCAGCTAGGGAGTTTATAGACCAGCTGACAACAATGTTAAATTTGAAATTTGATTTGTGTATCTCCTAAATATCGCCTGCAAGTTATTCACAAATGTTTCTACAATACACCAGCATATTGATTAAATAGTGAATGGTGGAATTTCTTGTCATATGATGATTTTGTATGCAAGTCTCTCAAGCAATTTGCTTTGAATGATTTGTTAGAAAGCCAACTGGCAGTTTTACGTTCTCGTAAATACAACACATCTTCTGGTTTATCATTAGAAGCGTACGTACGCATTGAAAGTATATTCATCTTATTTTATTGAAACCTTGTAGAAAAGCCTAACCAAGCTGAAATAATAAGAGTAATTCTGAAGCAATTGCCCAAAACAGTTTCTAAGAATGTGGGTGTCACGAAATTTCCAACCTTAAACAATTAACACAAAAACTTATATTCTAGTGTTAAGACCAAATCTTTGTCACTACCTGGTGATTATATAAGCGAGGAGTACAACTCGAATAAGTTCGGGAAATCTAGACAGTTTGTGAGAAAAGTGTGTTTTGAAAATAAATCTTGCAGTGATTCATCTACACAAACTTTACCTTCAGAGATATCTGTGTGTCAACCACCTGCTACGATTTCTAGAAACAACTATAGGTAATCTGGAGCTAACCAAGAGAGCTAGCTATAGGCGACAAGGTAACGATCGAAGTTTGTACTTTCATAATAACAATCGAAGAACAACCACTGAAAGGAACGCTAATACTGGCAATAATACATACACACCTAGATACAACAGAAATAGAAAATTTCAAAGTCCGACCAATACAGAATTGCTAAGTGACTCCATTAACAGTAACTCAGAGATTTCAGCAAGGAACAATGGAAATTTCCGAAATGAAATTAACTGCAATGCTATTAGTTTAAATCAACAATGTTCTACAGTAACTAATGTTACTAGTGGGAGCCCTCTGAGAACATTCAACAATTACACGCCGATTTGATCTTGGGAGCACCATTTTTGTGGCAATACAAGATAATTAATTACCGTATGTCTACTGTTGAACTAATTAATTCAAGTGGTAAGGAAGTATCGGCTCATTTTGTTCCGAGTTCCACAAATAATACTTGCTCGCTAAATTCCATAACTGGATCTTGTAAAACTTTGACATTTGAATCTATTCATGTGGATAATTCTGTTTATGTAGCTTCTAAAGAAGGTATTCATAAGAAAGTTCATGGCAACGGATATTGTGAAGCTCAAGTTGTTGATAACTTATTTTATTTATTGCTCAAATATGAAAATGTGTCATTAAATATTTGGGTTAGGTGCAAATTTTATTTTGCTTAGAGGAGGTGAAGAACAATTTCTGAACTTGGTGTCTTTAGATGGACAACAGATAAAGTGTAGACACAATTTACAAAATATCAAACCCTTCCGCTGTTCATTGGAGTCAAGAAACAAGAGTTGTTATTGCATGTTAACAAATATGTGCAAGGGTAAACACGTAGTTTAGAATTGATTTTCATTCTTTGAAAGATTTGTATACAGTATTAAAAGTTGATTTGAATGTTAATATTTGAATGTTATGTTACTGTTCAATGTGTATAATTAAAATCTTGTATCTATTGAGTTAAACCACCAAAGTATGATATAAATATGTTAAATAATATTAATTGATTTAACTACTTACGTGAGTGAGTATGGAGTCTTATTAGGACAACCTTTCGGAGGTCAAACTGCCTCCTTCATTAGGTTCGTGGATGTTTCTAGACACCGAGCATAGTGTCGCATAAAAGAAATGTTGAATGAGGATGTGGTTAAGGGTTAATAATAAAAACAATTACAAAAACTCTGCTGTATTCCAACTTAAAAAATCTCAGCATGTTAAAAACTTCGTAAAAACAATCTACACTTCTATTAAAATTAACTAAAAAAGGATCCCAAGTGGCCGTTGCGAATCCAGGCTGGTTGTGAGGCCTACTCTGGTAAGCAGCTCCCACCTCAACCAGAAGGTGAAAGCCACCTACCCTCCTTTAAACCGTCCCTCTTTTATCTCTTATGTCACCAATCCAAAGTGAATTCTCGTACTTCTTATGCTGCTTTGATGACCTCCGAAGTAACATGGAAACCTATCTTAGCTTCAGCTTTCACTGCCTTATCCCATTTTTTAAGAAAACTAATCCATCCATCCTCTAAATTACAGTCGTCTCTGTTGAGTTTATTCCTATTTCCCGTGCAAATATATGTGGCTTCATAAACATTCCTATTTAATTTATTATCATCTTTCCTAATAACTCTCTTTTTACAATCCTATGTCCACTTTCAATAATATGCTGAGAGAACCGTTTTGGGTACTCCCTCCCCGATATCCTTATCATGCCCCATCTTATGTGCATGCTTCTTCCTGTCTGTCCTATGTATTCTTTGCCGCATTCCCATTCTATCCTATAGACCCGTTTTTGTTCTTCCGGGCTTTCCTGCTCTTTCTCCCCCTTTTTATATTCAGTTAAATGTTTTTCAATGTTCCGGGGGGGCCTTCATACCACATTTTATACCATATTCTCTTACAGTTTTTTCTATTTTTTCGGATAACCCTTTATGACAAGGGATTCCGACAAAAAGATTTTTATTAATCAAATTCCCTACCTCAACATCTTCCTATGCATTCTCATTGGGGTCGATGGTATTCTCCTTTTTTATGATTTTTCGTGCTTTTCTAGCTACCTTATTCATTTCTTGATTTGTATACCAGTTTTTTAAAGTATGATGGCTATATTTTCTTCACCCCAGGGGGGGGAGGTTATTGTGACTGTCATATTTTTATAACATTCACAATTTAGTTGTATTAATGATAAAAATCTCTGATAAGAAGAAAGACATTTCATTATCACTGTTACTGTTTTAATTATGTATTATGGGATATATAGTGTAATACACGAACTCTTAAGTCGGTTTCTGCATTTTATTTCTTGCAAGAATTTATATATTGTGTGCATGTTGCTAATTTAAAATCTAACAGCAACATCCGATATAAAATACCAAATGGTTCATTGATGTCCTTAATAAATTTATGTTACCAGATGAACAAAGCTTTTGCAATGCAAAAAATGCTGCATATACTTTAAAAAAGTATGAAATGTAGAATATATCCATAAAAACTATAGCAAATAGCACAATATTATACTAAATATAGATATTTATAGATATATCAGATCGGTAAAATTTTCAGTATACTGATACACCGATATGCCTGTATGCTAATATCAATAGAGTACCGATTAATCTGTCCCATCCCTAATAGAATTTATACAATTTATGAATAAATGTTTAAATGTCTGAATCAAAAATGGTAGAACATGTTGAGTGAAAACTTAATATTTGCAGTGGGGATCGGGCAAATGATAAAAGTTGAATAGTAGAAAAAATAAATGTCATTATACAATAATAAATATTATAAACTAATAAAAACAAACTTTATTCGAAATAATAATAATGATTATTATTATTATTATATAAACGAGAAGACTTGATCCACCAAACGAGTGAATACCAGCACAACTGTTTTCCATTATTTCTTTTGCATTTTATACAGTTAGTATCTGAAATGAATTTTGATATTAACTTTTGAACGTCTCGTTGAAGAAAAGGCTTTATATCTAAGGGGGATTTTATATTCATAAAGTTTGTTGTGTGACCTCTCACCTACAACTGTAATTATTAGAATTTTGAAAACTGTGGAACGATTTGTTCTTTAAAGTGGGATCCGAACCAATATGTGCATCCACCGGGTATCGAACCCGGAACCCTTTGATTACAAGGCGATGATGACTAAGAAAAGTTCTTCATCTTGATTTCCTCTGTACTCAGAAAAAACTATGTTGATATTGTATGCAACACTTTGCACATATGGTTGTAATTTGTGGTTATCATGATAAATACATAAGGGAATCATGCTTTGAAAGTTATTATGAAACTTAAAAATTTTGAAAGCAAGGTAATATAACAGAACTATCACTAACATTTTACATTTAGCTCGCTTTAAAAAAAATTAGACTTTTTGAGATACTGTTCTTTTTGGCAAGTTCATCAAGGGTCAAAATTTTCAAATTAAAAAGAAACTACCATAAGCAAAACACATAATAATTAGGAATGAGCTAATACCGATGCTAACACCTTTATGCAGACTTAATTATCCTAAAAATTATGCAAATTTGAAATTTTCACTTATTTGTACCAATATTGTGTGGAAAACTGTTGTACTTTGTGATTCCATAATAGATATATTAATATTTTGGTGTAATTATTCAATATTTTGAAGCAAAATGGGTAAATTTAATTGGAGTAGAATACTTACCCACAAATATTAATCAATGTTTTGAACAACTTTTAACTGTTACAATTTTTAAGTATTGGTTTTGGTATTCGTAAGAATCATCATCAGTATAAGTATCAGCTCAAAATGGAGACTGAGCCACACTATTCCTAATTGCATGCTTATTGCAAAACCTATTAATAATAATAAATAGCATATTTACTCATGTATAATGTGCATTTTGTTCCAAAATTTTTGTCCTCAAAAACTGTGCGTATTATGCACGGAATATTTCGGACAGCCAACATGAAACCCTACAGGGTCATTCCGTGATTTTGTGACACTTGCATTGATTTTTCATGATTACGGAACCCAATCATGTTATATATCATTGTAAAGCTTAAATTCTGCAGTTTCTGAATAGGCAACGGTATTCCATTCAAGATAGCGACACTAATGTTCAATGCTATTGAAATAAGTTCATCATCACAAAATGAAGGAACGTTCAGATTTTTATGGTACTTTGAATGGAAGAAAAGATTATGAAAAAGAAAATAATTATTAAAATGTATTACTGGCCAAACAATGTGACATGTATGGAGTGTGTACGTGCCTTAATGGAAGAAAGCGTGTGCTGCTAACTGTTAGTTTGAAGGTCCTGAATGTGCCTTGTATAGTTGTGATGTTAGTCATGGAAAAAGCATATTTTCAAGTTTTTATTAGAAAAAGTTAAGAAGGAATGAGCTAAAGTCTTACACCAAAGTTAGAGTCTAAATAAAACGAATAAATTACCTCATAAAGTACATTTGGAAATATCGCTCCAAAGCACAAATAAAAGCTGTGGCTAATATAACCACATCAATGTGCTTTTAAGACCTACAACCAAGAAAGCAATTTCTTGAACCTGAATTGTGCTGCGCATTATATATGAGATATAATTGTCAGTCATTTTTCCCATCAAAAACCAGGGTGCACATTATACACGCATGCACATTATACACGCGTAAATATGGTAAATAACCATTCTATTATGACAACATACCTGAACCTGGAATGTCCAGATGGCCAACGAAAACGGTGTTGATTAATAAGATGTTTTGTAAGATAAGCACCTCTCAAAAATGTTTGATCACAGATATGACAGCAATATAGAGTATCCTCGAAACCAGCATGTACCTGTTCCGAAGAAATAAATCATTATTCAAAGATGTTCTGCACTTTCAGTTGAAATTCTCACAACATCGCTTTTAATCTTTAGTAGATGGATGGGTGGGTGGTCCCTTACCAGAACTTGTGTTCCGCTCAGGATGGCTGGTATACTGTCTTAACAGCACCACCTGGCAGCAATTATCATGCCATTTCTTCAAAACTATACATTAGGGTAGCCTTTATTTTAGAACTTTTGAATTTCTTTCCAGGACACCCTCTCAAATGATGTCATTCATCAAGAATAAACCATGTAAAATTTCAGTCCAATCCAACAACCAAAGCACTTGTAAATTTCAGTTCAATCCAACAACCAAATCACTTGAAATTATAAGACTTTTAGGCCAGTCAATGGAGGGGGAGAAAAAGTCTACTGTAGGGAATAATTCCCTAAAAGCTACATATTGGTTAATTGTCAGGCCAAAAGAAAAGGAGTGCGAAGAATTACTTATTTTAAAAATATTGTACAACTGGCCTGGCTGAAAGTACCTTTCCAGGGTTAGAGTGAAACTCCAATGGTAGATGGAAAGGGGAAGGAATCCAACAGATTAGTGCAGATGATGGAAAAGGCAACTAGCTCTCTCTTGCCTAGAGGCTAAAAGAGACCACCCCTGCACAACCAGCTTGCAGGTTACAGACAGCAGCCCTGTCGGAAAGGCCAGGTTCTGTGGTCTAATAACCTGCATACCTTAAATTTCATTAACCTATAACGCTGAGATGTAACAAAGAAGGAGAAAGGAAACACTCACCAGACAGCAGAAAGTGTCAAATTTTTGCACACACGAGCTGCATCGTCAGTTGAAGAAAAAAGATGGAACCAGAAGTTAGAGACCTGCAGAGTTGCCAGGTCTTGATCAAAGAAGTAGAAGTATGGAAAAACCACTGTTCTGTCACTAGGCTTGTCGAAAACTGTGAGTGGTGGGTTGGTGGGGGCAAGGGGAAGATTGGGTGGGGGTGGTGAGATGGGTTGGGGTGGGTATCGGGATGTGGTGGGGAAGTTACTAGGTGGCCTTGTACAGGTCAGGTGACATGGTTGCACTCATGGTTGATATGTAAGCCCTCTCCCATCTTTTACAAACTGAGGTATTGTCTGATTGGGGTAAGAGATGGATGATCGATACCTGGAAGCAGTCATTGAAAGGTATATTGTGGTGGTTGGTATGGATAGCAACAGTGAAGTCTAGGTTGTGGGTGGAGGAGCGGTGGTTATTGATTCTGATGTTGAGGGCAGTTGATGTTTCCCCGAGGTAAAAGTCACCACAGACGTTGCAGATGAGGATGTAAATCAGGTTTGAGGTGTGGCAGGTTCCTTTGGGGTGGAGAGTGAATTTGCCAGTGGCCGTGTGCACCTGTAGGGTGTGATAGGTGGTGAAAATGGGGCAGGTTTTGCACCTAGGATGGTTGTATTGTGGGCAGGGGGATGCTGGTTGTGTGGTGAAGGAGTGTTGTGGACCAGGATGTTTTGGAGGTTGGAGAGGTCTTTGAAAAACACTCTGGGCTTGTCACAAATGATGTTTCTGGTTTCAGGATCACTGTGGAGAATGGGGAGAAGAGAGCATAGTGTGCCAGATATTGTTGAGGTGGGGATGATATTGGGTGATGGGTGCAGGTGAGTTTGTGGCAGGTTTTATTGGTGGTGGTGTGTGAGGCAGGTCGGGATATTGGTGACATGGGTGGAGGGATATCCACGGTTGACCAGAGCTTGGTGTAGCCAGAAGTTGTAATTCTGACGGGAGGTGGGTGAAGTGTTAAGGTGTTGTTCCCTCAGGGCCAGGGAGAATGAAATGGCTTTCTTGTTGTGGAACGGAGGGGAGCTGGAGAATTGTAGGTATTGCATGTGATTGTTGGGTTTTATGTGGATTCAGGTTTTCAGATGTCCTTCCTCGATGTGCACATCCACATCCACGAAGGTGATCTGGTTGGGGGGATGGGTCCAGTGAACTTTATGGAACAGAAGTGGTGGAGTTGGTTTAGGAAAGCTGACAGGGATGGTTCTCCATGTGTCCACAGCATGAATATGTCATCGATTAAGCAGAGACAGAGCTGGGGTTTGGTCTCCAGGAACTCTTGTTCAAGTTTGCGCATGGAAAGGTTTGTGTAGGATGGGGCCATTCTGGTACCCATGCTGTACCTTGTATCTGTTGGTTTTCAAAGGTGATATTGTCCCATGTGAGGACAAGGTGGGCCAAGTGGGTCAGAAAATTGGTGTTGGGGTTGTGAGGTTTGGGTCTGCTATTTAGGTAGAATTCCATGGAGCGGAGACCATGGGAGAGGGGTATGTTGGTGTAAGAGGAAGTGATGCTGATAGTAGCAAGGATAGTGTTTGGGGGCAGTGGTGGAAGGCTGCTGATTTTCTGGAGGAAGTGGTTGGTGTCACGGAGGTAGGAGGGCCGAGTTTGAAAAGAATCTGGAGGTGGAAGTTAACAAGGGCTTTGATTCTTTCGGTAGGTGAGTTGTAGCTGGACACAATGGGTCTGGCAGGGTTGCTTAAGTTTGTGAATTTTGGGCAGTAGGTAGAAGGTGGTGGTGCAGGAACAAAATTTGAGGATGCTAGGGTGGGTTTCGTTGTTTGTGGTTTGGAATGAAGGGTGTTTAGCCCAAAAGTTTTGCCATTGGAGGTTACGGGCAAAGGTGTGTATGTCAAAAAGCAGATGTAATTGGTTGGGGGAAGTTGTGGGAGAGAAAGTAAGTCCTTTGGATAAAACAGATATTTCGTCAGTGGTAAGTTTATGGCTATATAAATTGAGTACAGCCTGGTTGTTCTAGAGTGGGTTGGGGTCGTTCGTGGTCATGGATCTGGTGGGGCTGGGTTTGTCCATGGACCTGGTTATTTCCCATTGTGAGATGTGTACAGGTGCACATTTGATTTTCGGGGAGGTCTGTGCTGGTGTAGGAGGGGTTGTTAATGGTAATGGGGGTGGGAGTGGAGTCCTATAATAGTGAGCATGTTGCTTTGAAACTGAATATAGGTGGGAGTGGAAGGGGGAGAGTACAGCCAGTCTGAAAAGCTTGATGGCAGAGATTGGACAGTTTACGGAGGTGTTTAGTGTTAAGGTCACTGGCAGTGTGCCAGAAGGAGTCTATTTTGTGGTGGTGGTGGTTACCTGGGGTCAACGACAGGATTTTGGAAAGGGATTGGATTGAAATGGACAGTTCTTGGGTGTGACTTAGCTGGGCTTGGTACATGGCGTGGGTCAATTCAATAGTGAAATTCCTCGCTAGTGGGAAAATAGTGGGTTTCATTCTTGGGGTCATGGTGGAAAAAGGCAGTTTGGGTGTGAGGTTTTTTTTTGGTGTTAAGCCCAATATCAAACAGGAGTGCAGAAAACATGCATGGGATGTAGCTTTAGGGTAGGTATCAATAAGGGATCGCAGGTTGTTGAGAGTTATACATGAAAGGATTCATATCAAAAGTGGAAAAAAATGGATAAAAGAAAGGAGGACCAAAAGGGCAAAAGGAAAAGCAAAGAAGGAGAAAGGAAACACTCACCAGACATTAGAAATAGTAAATTTTTTGAAGACATGAGCTGCATCTTCAGCTGAAGAAGAAAATACAGAACTGGAACTTAGAGGCCTGCAGAGTTGCCAGGTCTTAATTGAAGAAGTAGAAGTATGGAAGAAAACACTGTTTTGTCACCATGTTCATCGAAAACTGTGAGTTGTGGAATGAGGTGGTGGGTAGGGGGAAGATTGAGTGCACGTGGTGAGATGGGTTGGGGAAGTTACATAGTGGCTTTGTCCGTGTGGTTGCACTCATGGCTGATATGTAAGCCCCCTCCCATCTCTTGCGAACTGAGAAAACCAACATTTCCTACAGATCCAAGGTACAGCCATGGGCACCAGAATGGCCCCATCCTACACAAACCTTTCCTCTCCGCTTAATCGATGACATCTTCATGCTGGACACATGGAGAACCATCCCTGTCAGCTTTCCTGGACCAACTCAACTACTTCTGTTCCATAAAGTTCACTGGACCCATTCCCCCAACCAGATCACCTTCGTGGACGTGGATGTGCACATCGAGGAAGGACATCTGAAAACCTGAATCCACATAAAACCCAACAATCACATGCAATACCTACAATTCTCCAGCTCCCACCCGTTCCACAACAAGAAAGTCATTTCATTCTCTCTGGCCCTGAGGGAACAACACCTTAACACTTCACACACCAAGCTCTGGTCAACCGTGGATATCCCTCCACCCATGTCACCAAACAAATATCCCGACCTGCCTCACACACCACCACCAATAAAACCTGCCACAAACTCACCTGCACCCATCACCCAATATCATCCCCACCTCAACAATCAGGCATACACTATGCTTTCTTCTCCCCATTCTCCACAGTGATCCTGAAACCAGAAACATCTTTCCCGACAAGCCCAGACTGTTTCTCAAACACCTTCCCAACCTCCAAAACAACATCTGTGGTGACTTTTACCTGGGGAAACATCAACTGCCCTCAACATCAGAATCAATAACCACCGCTACTCCACCCACAACCTAGACTTCACTGTTGCTATCCATACCAACCACCACAATATACCTTTCAACGACTGCTTTGAGGTAGCGATCATCCATCTCTTACCCCAATCAGACAATACCTCAGTTCGTTAAAGATGGGAGAGGGCTTATATATCAACCATGAGTGCAACCATGTCACCTGACCTGAACAAGGCCACCCAGTAACTGCCCCACTACATCCCAATACCCATCCCAACCCATCTCACCACCCCCACCCAATCTTCCCCTTGCCCCCACTTCAACCCACCACTCACAGTTTTCAACAAGCCTGGTGACAGAACAGTGGATTTTCCATACTTCTACTTCTTTGATCAAGACCTGGCAACAATGAAGGTCTCTACCTTCCGGTTCAGTCTTTTTTCTTCAACTGACGATGCAGCTTGTGTCTGCAAAAATTTGTCACTTTCTACTGTCTGGTGAGTGTTTCCTTTCTCCTTCTTTGCTATATGTATATATAAAAATATAAGGTTGAGGCATCTATTATTTGATTATTTCTACATTTGAGGGGATGATTTCTCCTAATGAAAAAAAAAGCACAGGTTTTACATCAGAATCTTTTTCTCCTAAGTATCAGCAGCAAGTGTGCAATTCTTGTCATAAGTATGGAAGACCTATCAGGCATTATGCAGGTACCACTGTGAACGCTCACATCATGGCACTGTCTATGTGGGGGCCAACAAAGTTCAAATTTAATTAGATTTTTCTTTTTACTTTCATTTTCTTTCACTTGATAAATAAAAAATGTTTTCTTTCTTTAAACCATAAACTTATAACCTAGCCTGTACTGAAAAAAAAACAAGGTATCAATTTGTTACTCTAGTCTACATACGAGTTTCGTAGTTTTTGAGACAAATATATTTGAAAACCTTGGGGGAATTTTAAATTTCCCATCAAAAACAAGCATGGCTTTTACCTTAGAATATTATTTTCTCTGAAAGTATCAGCCACCCTCACATCCCACCATTGCCTATGTTGAGGCTGGACGAAGTTCTAATTTTGGAAAAAAAAAAAAAAAAAAAAAAAAAGTTTTCTTCTACTTTGACCATAGGTTTGTGGGTCATTACATGCCAAGCCATCCAATGGTGGTTGCATGACCATTTTAGAAAAAATTCATTTTTAGTACATAGGTTTGTACATGTTTCTAGATATCAAAACCAATGTTCAAAAAAAAATATTGTCTTTAGTTCTCCTGGTACAGCCATTTTTCCAGCATGGCACATGGCTTTTTTTTGCTCATGTAGCAGTATACAGAAACCTTAATATCTTAATATCAATAAAATTTCGCAGATTTTCAATTGTCATACCTTGTAATTTCAATTTATGGTAAGTCAAGTATTAAAACCTTATGTTACTATATTTTCTGAGCCTTTATTTAACCCAAATTTAAAAAAGAAAAAGAAAAGACTTCATTATTTTAACCTCACTTAGCAATGTCAGAAATTAGGTGGCATACGTTACCTCATATTGACCAAAACGAGTTGAATCTAAAAGTTGAGATTTTTACTGAGTTAGGTTCATGAAGGGCTTCCTATGTGCCAAATTTCAGAATTTTTAAAGGGGACCCATCTGACATATTTAACCCTGAAAACTGTCAAAATTCAATGAACGGCCATGTTTGAGCCCATGCTGTAAAAAAGGAGTGCATTTCTAGGCACTGATATTTTATTTGCAGACACCCTGCAGGTAGGTCTACACATGAAAAAAATCAAGCCTTAAACTAAACCCTTTCATTAAAAAAGTCGGGCTTAAAAATGCAATTTTTTAACTATTGTTACCCCATTTTCCACCATAATTTTCATACTTACGATGCAATTTTAAGCATACCTGAATATCATAGGAAGTATACTTCATTAGCTACAAAATGAATTTTGTTTCAGGTCTCTAGCTTTAATGGTTTCTGAGATATTAAGGATTCTGTAAACTGCTACATGAGCAAAAAAAAGCCATGCGCCATGTTGGAAATATGGCTGCCCTAGGAGAACTAAAGACAATATTTTTTTTTGAACATTGGTTTTGATATCTAGAAACATGTACAAACCTATGTACTAAAAATGAAATTTTTCTAAAATGGTCATGCAACCAATTTTTTAAAAATTGTTTGATTTGACATGGAATGACCCTTGTAGCTTAATCTGTATTAAAAAAACAAGATAAAATATATAACTCTAGTATTTGTAGTTAACCGACATATAAATTTTTATTTAAACCTTGCGTAATTTCAAAGTTCCCAATGAAAACACGCTCAGCATTGGGGACATTGTTAAATACAGGTTCTTCAGTATGCCGGAGTGTGGACGTAAAAATATAATTAGATTTAAGTCACAAACAAAAATGTATTATTCACAAACTCATCAACATAATGTGTATAAGCAACTTACATTATTAAACATACAGTACATGTCCTTTTTGTCTCACGAAGGACGATACAGATTTGCAGTATACATGATGAAATGAGACAATAGAGCAATGGCAGATAACCTAGAGTAATTAGATCTGGTGCACACCGATGACACAGATCAGGTCTGGCGTACATCTTTATTCGGTATACAAGAGCCAAATTAGCTAATGGCATTTGAGGGTTAAAGAAACATCCACACAGTGTTACCACAATGACACTAAAATGACGACATTTGGCATGAGGATTAAAATATGAAATGGCTGTTGGAATGTGAGAACAATGAGGGAATGTAGCCTCAAGTAGCAGACTCAATGCCAGGCTATACGTTGAACATTTTGGGCATTCTTGAAGTGATATTAAAGGGCTTTGGAGAAATGTAAGGAAGAGAAGAGAAAGTACAATATAGAGATGGTGCAGGTATTTATATGATCCTGGTAGTATGAGAGAATCATTTGATCACAAAATTCATTTCTTTTCACAATGTTGTTGAAAAAATAATGAAAAGTATGGAGTTTGCATAATTTCTTGGGTATTTGACACCACACACGTGCCATGCAGCATTCTGGCAGACTTCAAAAGACCAGAAAAGTATTGCCCTGCATATTGTTTCAAGTCCACTTTATGCTTATACAGGCTAAGCGAGACTGCACCTACAGTTTAAAGTGGAAACCAAACCACTGTGCAATGTGCCTCCACTTGATTACAAGCAGCAGCATTACCGCTACACTTTTGGAGATTCGGTGAATAAATTGCAACCGATGCCCTAGTTTGTGATTTTATTTACGAAATTCTATGTTTTTACCTGTTAGCAATTCTTGCTAGAAATCTTTCTAGCAATGAAAATGGATTGAGACTGATCTTAATATTTCGAAGAAAACTAAAGGAAGGTACATACTGTCTGGGTAAAGGAATTAAATGGAAGCCTGTTTGTGAAAGAATTATGGCTGTCAAGTGTAAAAGCCTGGTGCAAAAAAATTATCTAACCATAAGTGGAAGTCATTCTCCATAAAAACATTCATAAATGACACCACAAGATTATGACTTTTAAACACAATTAAACACAATCAAAGGCTGAAAATGAGTACACAGTCAGATCAAATAAAGGGAAACACAATAATTCACATAATTCCTAATTTTCAACACAAAAAATTAAAACAGCTCCTTGTTTTTAAGGAGAAGCTTATTCATATTATGGGAATGAGAGACGCGGTAATAGATAATTCAGGTACTCACATTTTCCGTGAAGCTGTTTCAAGTATGTAGCCACTGCCACCATTCTCGTTGGAATTCGTTGCGTCATTGCTTCCTGCATTTCTGCTGTTTCTTCCTAAATCGCAGCTAGGTGTGCTGTTGTCGCCTGTATGACTGCGTATGTGTCGTCTGCTGTTCACTAGGGATGGCCAAACGGATCCGGATCCGAAAAATCTGGATCCATTCGGGTCCGGATTCGGATCCAAAAGTTACGGATCTGGATCCGGATCCCAAAATTCCAGATCCGGATCCGGGTCTGAAAGTTTCGGATCTGGATCTGGATCCGAGAGTTCCTGATCTGGATCCGGATCTGAGAGTTCTGGATCTGCGGATCCGGATCCGGGTCTGAAAGTTTCGGATCTGGATCTGGATCCGAGAGTTCCTGATCTGGATCCGGATCCAAGAGTTCCGGATCCGAAAATTTTGGATCCGGATCCAGATCCGAAACTTTTAGACCCGGATCCGGAACTCTCAGATCTGGATCCAGATCAGGAACTCTCGGATCCGGATCCAGATCCGAAACTTTCAGACCCGGATCCGGATCCAGAATTTTGGGATCTGGATCCAGATCTGTAACTTTTGGATCCGGATCTGGACCCAAATGGATCCAGATTTTTCGGATCCGGATCCGTTTGGCCATCCCTAGTGAACAGCAAACGGCACATACGCAGTCATACAGGCGACAACAGCACACCTAGCTGCGATTTAGGAAGAAACAGCAGAAATGCAGGAAGCAATGACGCAACGAATTCCAACGAGAATGGTGGCAGTGGCTACATACTTAAAACAGCTTCACGGAAAACGCGAGTACCTGATCCGAATCCAAGAGTTCCGGATCCGAAAATTTCGGATCCGGATCCGGGCCCGAGAGTTTCGTATCTCAATCCCATTATAATATTACCACACCTTAAAAGGTATTATGATCTTCGATTACAAAGAAATTTTTCGTTAATCCTACAAGAATTTTTTCAAGTGTTGTTCCTAAAATACTTTGCTATGCATCGGCAAACACAGTCGTGCACAAAAATAATCTTACTTGTTTAACATAAAATGTCAGAGGTGATTTTGTAAATGCCATTGAAACGAATATGTATTCGAATGTATTCGAATTCGAATGTATTGGAAACTAAAACACACATAAATGTGAGACATTCCATTCCAGGATGAAACCTTTAACACATATAACAAGATAGAAATGTTATACAAAAATTATACAATTGTTCTACAGTTACAGTTTTACAAATTAAAATAAAACATTATAATATATGCAGTGTTATATAAATACAAAGTGTAAGACTAACAAGGGAGGATATCTAAGTGTCCCCCTCCGATTTCCATGAAACTTGGCAGTATAGTGGGGCCCAAAGGAAGAATTACGTGTTTTTTGTTTCAGCTTAAAAATGGTTTTAGGGGACAAAACCCCCTCAAATGTCAATATGCGGACAAATTTAAGTGGGCATTTGACTTATGTGTCCCCCTCCAATTTCCATGAAACTTGGCAGGTGTATAGTGGGGCCCAAAGGAAGAAATATGTGTTTTTTTTGTTTCAGCTAAAAAACGGTTTTACAGGGCGAAACCCACTCAATTGTCAAGATGAGGACAAATTGAAGTGGGGATCTGACCCCTATGTTCCCCTCCGATTTCCATGAAACTTGGCAGGTGTGTGTATAAACTGGCCCAAATGAAGAAATAGGTGTTCTTTTGTTTTGGCTAAAAATCTGTTCTAGGGGGCAACCTCCTCTCAAATGTCAAGATGAGGACAAATTGAAGTGGGGATCTGACCCCTGTGTTCCCCTCCGATTTCCATGAAACGTGGCAGGTGTACAGAGGGACCCAAAGGAAGAAATACGTGTTCTTTTTGTTTCAGCTAAAAACTGTTTTAGGGGGCAAAATCCCCTCAAATGTCAAGATGAGGACAAATTGAAGTAAGGATCTGACCCCTGTGTCCCCCTCCGAGTTTCATGAAACTTGGCAGGTGTATAGAGGGGTCCAAAGGAAGAAATATGTGTTTCTTTTTGTTTCGGTTAAAAACTGTTTTAGGGGGCAAAACCCGCCTCAAATGTCAAGATGAGGACAAATTGACGTGGGAATCATCTGACCCCTGTGTCCCCCTCCGATTCCCATGAAATTTGACACGTGTATAGAGAGGCCCTTTGCTCCCTGTTTCTTCCTATGCCATATTTACGTGGTTTCGGGGTCAGATCCCCACTTCAATTTCTCCTCATTTTGACATTTGAGGGGATTTTGCCCCCTAAAACAGTTTTTAGCTCAGTTTCATGGAAATCGGAGGGGGGAGACTTAGACCTCCCTTGTAAGTGTATTAATTAATTACGCACACACACTATATATATGTGTGTGTGTATGTATATATATATATATATATATATATATATATATATATATATATATATATATATATATATAAATCAAATAAGGTAAAAGGAAACACTCACCGGACAGTAGGAAAATTCAAAATTTTCGCTAATTTATAGCATAATCGGTGTGAGAAGAAACAGAAGACGGAACCGGAAGTTGGGGTCCTGCAGAGTTGCCAGGTCCCCATTGAAGAAGAAGCGGTGCGTAGAACGAAAAAAAAAACCTGTTTCGTCACCAGGCTCGTCGTAAACTGTGAGTGTGTAGGATGAGTTGGGAGGGAGGGCGGAAGGGTGGGTGAGGGTTGGGCATTACTGGGTGGCCTTGTTCAGGCCAGGTGGAGTGGTTGCACTCATGGCCGATATATAGGCCCTCTCCCATCTTTTGCGAACATAGGTGTTGGCTGGTTGGGGTAGGAGGTGGATGATCGCTACCCGGAAGCAGTCGTTGAAACTGATGTTGTGGTGGTTGGTGTGGACGGCGACAGTGAAGTCCAGGTTGTGGGTGGAGGAGCGGTGGTTATTGATGTGGAGGTTGAGGGCCGTTGATGTTTCCCCCAGGTAAAAATCACCACAGATGTTGCAGGTGAGGATGTAGATAAGGTTTGAGGCATGGCAGGTCCCTTTGGGATGGAGGGTAAATTTGCCAGTGGCCGTGTGCACCTGGAGGGTGTAAGAAGTGATGAGGATGGGGCAGGTCTTGCACCTGGGTCGGTTGCATTTATGGGCAGGGGGGTGTTGGATGTGTGGTGAAGGAGTGTTGTGGACCAGGATGTTTTGGAGGTTAGGGGGGCGTTTGAAAACCACCCTGGGTTTGTCGGGAAATATGTTTTTGGTTTCGGGATCACTGTGGAGGATTGGGAGAAGAGAGTGCAGTGTCTGCCTGATTTTGTTGAGGTGGGGATGATATTGGGTGATGAGTGCAGGTGGGTTGGTGGCAGCAGGTTTCTTGGTGGTAGTGGTATGTGAGGCAGCTCGTGATATTTGCTTGGTGACCAGGATGGAGGGATATCCACGGTTAACCAGGGCCTGGTGTAGGCGGAGGTTATAATTCTGGCGGGAGGTGGGTGAAGTGTTCAGGCGCTGTCCCCTGAGGGCCAGAGAGAATGGAATTGCTTTTTTGGTGTGGAACGGGTGGGAGCTGGAGAAGTGTAGGTATTGCATGTGGTTAGTGGGTTTTATGTGGATGGAGGTAGTCAGGTGTCCTCCCTCGATGTGCACGTCCACATCCAGGAAGGTGATCTGGTTGGGGGAGTGTGTCCAGGTGAATTTTAGGGAACGGAAGTGGTTAAGTTGGTCCAGGAAGGCTGACAAGGATGGTTCTCCATGTGTCCAGAGCATGAAGATGTCGTCGATGAAGCGGAGCCAGAGGAGGGGTTGGAGGGGTTGGGTAGCCAAAAACTCTTGCTCAAGTTGGCCCATGAAGAGGTTTGCATAGGATGGGGCCATTCTGGTACCCATGGCTGTACCTCGGATCTGTAGGAAATTTTGGTTTTCAAAGGTGAAGTTGTTACAAGTGAGGACAAGGTGGGCTAGGTGGGTCAGGAAGTTGGTGCTGGGGTTGTGAGGTTTGGGTCTGCTATTGAGATAGAATTCTATGGAGCGGAGGCCATGGGAGTGAGGTATGTTGGTGTAGAGGGAAGTGACATCAATGGTGGCAAGGATGGTATTTGGGGGCAATGGTGGAAGGGTGCTGATTTTCTGGAGGAAGTGGTTGGTGTCACGGAGGTAGGAGGACAGAGCTTTCACAAGAGGCTGGAGATGGGAGTCAACAAAGGCTGAGATTCGTTCTGTAGGTGAGTTATAGCTGGACACAATGGGTCTGCCAGGGTTGCCAGGTTTGTGGATTTTGGGCAATAGATAGAAGGTGGGGGTGCGGGGATTGTCGGGTATTAACATGGCGGTGGTACGAGCTGTTAGGCCTTCAGGTGGGCCGCGGGTGTGGATGAAGTCCCGGATTTTGGTGAGGTGTTCAGCGGATAGGTCAACTGTGGTGGGTTTGTAGGTGGAGGGGTCAGCCAGCTGGCGGTTGGCTTCCGCCAGGTAGTCTTGAGAGTTCAAGACCACCGTGGTGGACCCCTTGTCAGCTGGGAGGATTTTGATGTTGTGGTTGTTGCGGAGGTCTCTGAGAGCTTTCTGTTGGGGGGGATTGAGGTTAGGTTGGTTGTGAAAGTTATTTAAGAATGAGCTGTCAGAGGTGGTGGAAATGACGGCAGTGATGTATCTTTCCAAGGGGTGGTTGGTGGGCAGGGGGGGGGTGGATCTTGGGAGGAGGGGGGGCTAAATTGAAGGAGGCTCAGGTGGGTTTCACTGGTAGTAGTTTGGAGTGAGGGATTTTTGGCCCAGAAATGTTGCCATCGGAGGCTGCGAGCAAATGTGTGTATGTCAAAAAGTAGGCGGAATTGGTTGGGGGGAGTTGTGGGGGAGAAGGTGAGGCCTTTGGATAAAACAGCTATTTCATCAGTGCTCAGTTTATGGCTGGATAAATTGAGTACAGTCTGGTTGTTTTTGAGTGGGTTAGGGTCATTGGTGGTCATGGATCTGGTAGGGGTGGGTTTGTCCGTGGACTGGTTGTTTCCCAAGGTGCGATGTATGGGAGTGCAGTTTTGGTTTTCAGGGGGGGGTCTGTGGTGGTGTGGGAGGGGTGGGCAATGGTAGAGGGGGGTCGGGTAATAGCGGGCATGTTGGTGTGGGACTGAAATTGGGCGGCAGTGGAAGGGGAAGGGTGCAGCCAGTCTGAAAAGCTTGACGGCAGAGATTGGAGAGTTTTTGGAGGTGTTTAGTGTTAAGATCACTGGCAATGGAATGGGCGGTGTGCCAGAAGGAGTCTATTTTGTGATGGTGGTTACCTGGTGGTTACCTATATATATTAGCAGGTAACAATATGTTATAAGCACATTCTTACTTTCCAAAGAAGCACATGTGGGATGGCAAAATGGATCCGGATCCAAAAGTACCGGATCTGGATCCGAAAATTCTGGATCCGGATCCGAAAGTTCTGGATCTGGATCCGAGAGTTCTGGATCCGGATCCGGATATGAAAATTCCGGATCTGAAAAATTTTAGGATCCGGATCCATCCCTACTGTTCACCAGTGTTAATTGCTGCAGTAAGGGAAGCCAAGCATGGTGTGCCTGACCCAGGGTGGCTACAAACAAGCAGAAATGAAATTCCCTGACTTTTCCAGGTTTTCCAGGACAAAATTTACATTTTCCCCTGACAATTACAAACTAAACTAAATCGATGTTTTTACAAATAGAAATAATAAACTCATACAGATCCACGTATGGTTTTGTTAAGTACCAATATTATCTTCTATGAAATTGACATAATTTCTCTATTCTCTATGATTTGAATTCAAACTGCAAGATAGTGAATTTGGAAAATTATTACAATTCACAAGCTAGGGATTACGGAATGTTGTCATACGCAGTAAGTTTAAAAAAAAATACTTGATTATTTTTAAAGTTACGATTAAATGAGATAAGAGTGAAGAGTGATTGATTAAGAAATGCAATTTGTAATTTATCAGTCTCCTTATACATTCTCGGGATTAAATGTTGATATTTCCACTGGTATCATATTTCCTTACATTATCAATGGGATTTCTGCTTCAGTACAGTATATCCAAGTGAAGTACTGTGAAACTGACAACATGCAGTTATACCATTAATGCTGATGAAAAGTGTATGTAGATATTAGAAATTTAACGCAAGCAATTTATAGAATCTCATTGTATAGGTACCTGACTTAGCTAACCACACATTAAAACAGGAACACTCTAATAATAAAAGCTTCTGAAAGTTCATATACGAGGGGCATCCTGAAAAAAGGTCCAATGTTCCCTATACGCAGCACTAGTGGTCGGAGAGCGACACACACACATGCAGGCAGGAAGAAGTGGCATGTAGCTGTAACCTGGTACAGTTGCAATGCAGCCGTTTTAAGAAAGTTCTAGGTTAAATATTGCAGCTCTCATACAGTCTCCCACCGACTGCGATGTAGCCTACGTGTAGTAATCAGATTTTTGCACGCTCAAAATTTGGCACAGAGCAATCAGCAATCGTGAGCAGACCAGATGTTGTGAATGATAGTATGGTCAGACGATGGTGCAGACAATTCACGAAGGCCAATCAAATGTGCACAACCCCATACAGCTGAGTACACGCGGGTGTTCCATCACTTCAGGTGAGAGATTTTGGACCACTTCCTGTACAGCCCTGGCCTTGAATGTACCGACTTTCATCTCTTTGTTTAACTGAAGAGGTCTCTGGCAGGGCAAGGAGTTCACAGCAACACTGCGGTAGAGATAGTTCCAGTCCTTGCAGTCAGACACATATACCATGGGCATACAAAATTTAGTGCCATGCTACGACAAATGCCAGAACAACGGTGGTGATTATGCCGAAAATTAGGTTAGGAATCACTGTTACTAATGCAATAAATTACAACTGATACTCTTGTTTTATTTATACCTAATCGGTAGGGACCTTGATATTTTGTTACTTTTTTTCAACTTGTTCTTTTTTCTTTCTTTCTTCTTTTTTTTTTTACTATAACGTGTTATTTTAACGAAAATTCACATTTTCATTTTAGCGCATTTTCTGGCAAATATCTCAAATTATACCTTCATGGTGTTTTAAAACTACTGTTTCAAATTGTAAATCACATGGCTTACGCCTCTTTGTGAGAGTTTGATATCTTGAAAGTTATTTTGGGAAAGTTATTTCCATACCCCATTTTTGAATTTTAAGGTATGGATTTTAGATAATGGAAATTTCCCCGTATATACTGAAGGGTGCATAATGACCATAAGTGGCGATGCACCCAAAGAATTAAAATCAATCAATCTCATGTGACCAATACCGATATATTATGGCACCAAAAATTGGCATTGTATTTTTTTGACTTGTTAGTGTTACGTTTCCCAAAATTCGCGTTTTTGTTTTAGAACATTTATCTGCCAAATATACTGAAACTTAATACGCCATTGTGCTTTTAAACTATTATTTTAAATTGTAGGTCAAATGGTCTACGTATTTTCGAGACAGTTTGATATGTTGGAACATATTTTTGAGGAAGTAAAAGTAAATAGCTCCCCTGCCCTTTTCCATGAAGGTGTATAGGGGTTTGGAGTTAGGGCCCCACACTTTCTTGATTACGGCTGAAGGTGGGGGTGATGTGATCAGCACCACGCTCCTGGCTACCTTTATCCCTCAAAGTTTCCTCAAGGTACCAGCTTCATATGATGCTGGGTGGTGCCGGAGCAGTTTGAATAGGTGGAAAACATCCCGGTTCTCCCCCGCAGGGGATCGACCCCGGGTCTCTCGCATAGTAGTCAGACGCCCTAACGACTGAGCTCCATTATTAGTCGCTTGACAAATGCCGATGGTGCACACTTAGCTTGGTAATTCAAAACATATCTCGTGCGACAAATACTAAAGATGCTGCTCCCGTGTGACTGTAGATACGCACTCGATCTCCTGTTAGAAACCTTGCCACTTTTACATGATTTAATGTGGCTGTCGGAATTATTCCATGTACGTATAACTCTATAGTTTACTCTTGAATAAAATGTTGGAAAACTTGCATGTTCTATGTACACAAACATGGCCTAGAAAAGACAAGCATGTTGGATTTCATGGAATATTTCATTGTTTTAGGACATTCCTTTAAAAAAAATCGCTAAAAACGCCAACAATTCGCATTTTATGCCAAATACGCAGTATTTCGATATTTCTAACGGGCGAAAAATGTGTCCAGATATCACTGCACATTCCTAAACATAACTTCACAGCAATTACCATTTTTCACGGTTTTGGCGTTTGCGAAAAATCAATGTCCCTACTAACAGACAGGACAGAGAGTGGCGTTAATTTCATTGCAATATTAGTGTTGCAGTAAATTTGAGGTTGGGAGCATGCACTTGCCAATTTTTATAATGTTCACCAATGCAGATTTATGTTTCACTTTTTCGTGATAGTATTCAATATATATCCCGTTTGGTTGGATTCTTCTTGATATCTAAGAATAGTGCAATGTCATTGTAAACGTATGTTAACTTGTGCGAAATCAGTAATACGTCAGGATGATGAAAGAGGACCTTCGTAAGCACTGCTACATTAAAGAATGTAAAGTGAGCCAGAAGAGTAATACATTCCAGCAGCATATTTGCAGTCTAAAGCTCTTCTTGTTTATGCATGAAATTTTTGTAGGATGTTGCAATCAATGCAATTTCTGTCGCATGTTGTAGTGAGATACTTAGTCGGGTGGCGATATTCGACAAAAATCGTATGTATCAATGGAACCTATTTGTTTCAATGTTCCTTCAGTTTGACCAAGAAAATGCCTTACTACGACATCCGACAACTATCGGACGACACCACCGGCTCTTATCCCCTCCATCTGTTAAGTTGCCTTACTACTCCTATACGGACAAGAAAAAAATGATAATTCAATGCATTTTCCATGTAATATTTAGAGGCTTAACCTTTACTCCCCCGATGATATCATCAGAGTAAGGTCATACTGGCCCGATGATACCATATGGTATCATGGTGCCGATTACGAAATGAATGTGCTTTTTGGACCTATATACTCTTATGTTTGGGTGGAAACTCTGACACAGGTCTGGAGCAAGCCTGGGAAATTCATATTGATGACCAACCTCCCCCCTCTCCCCGCAACATATCCATGCCACATTTCCGAACAGAGTTTCACATTTTGGCTCATTATTCAACTTTTATGGCACCCAGGAACATGAAATGTTTCAATCGTTTTGAAAACGTCCATTCTTTGAAGAGAATACTAAGGTTTGCGCCTTCTCCCCCAAATAGCGGGAGAAGAAGGGGCAAACTCCAGATTTTTATAGTTTTTTCATTGAAATTCGGGGGTCGCGCCCCCAACCCTCCTTCCTCGGTTCGGCATTCTGAATTGTACATTGTTGCATGCTCTGATGTTTTAGCTGAAAAACAAAACTTATCCCAAGTAGATTGCTCCCATAGTGCCCGAGTTATAACAATTTTCTGAGTAATATGTAAATTACCTATTTTTTAGTAAAAAACAGAGTTTCACATTTTGGCTTATTATTCAACTTGTATCGCACCCAAAAACATGAAACATGTTTCATTCTCTCTGGAAACGTCCATTCTTTGAAGGGAATACTAAGTTTTGCGTCTTCTCTCCAAAATAGCGGGAGAAGAGGAGGCAAACTCCAGATTTTTTCTTCATTGAAATTGGAGGGTCGCGCCCCGCAAGCCCCCTTCCTCGGTCCGGTGTTCTGAAATATACACGGTTGCATGCTCTGATGTTCTATCTGACAAACAAAACTTATCCGAAGTAGATTGCTACCATAGTGCCCGATTTTTAAAAAAATACTTCCAAAAATACAAATTACCTATTTTTCGTAAAAAAAAATCAAATTTTGGCTTATTATTCAACTTGTATGGCACCCAAGAACATGAAACATGTTACGTTCTTTTGAGAAATGTTCATTCTTTGAAAAGAGTACTAAAGTTTGCGCCCTCTCCCCAAAATAGTGGAGGAAGAAGGGGCAAACTCCAAAGTTTTATGTTTTATCCATTGAAATTCGGGGGTCGTGCCCCCAAGCCTGCTTCCTCGGTCCGGCGTTCTGAATTGTACACGGTTGCATGCTATGATGTTTTAGCTGCAAAACAAAACTTATCCGAAGTAGTTTGCTCCCATAACAATTTTCCTCCAAAAATGAAAATTACCTATTTTTCGTAAAAAAAAAATAATCACATTTTGGCTTATTATTCAACTTGTATGGCACCCAAGAACATGAAACATGTTTCACTCTCTTGAGAAATTTCCATTCTTTGAAAAGAATACTAAAGTTCGCGCCTTCTCCCCAAAATAGTGGGAGAAGAGGGGGAAACTCCAGACTTTTATGTTTTTTTCCATTGAAATTCGGGGGTCGTGCCCCCAAACCCCCTTCCTCGGTTCGGCGTTCTAAATTGTACACTGTTGCATGCTCTGATGTTTTAGCTGCAAAACAAAAGTTATCCTAAGTAGATTGCTCCCATGGTGCCCGAGTTATAACAATTTTCCTTCAAAGAGTGTTCGAATTTAAAATTCCCGCCGAGAAGCCCGGGGGAGAGAAATATCTCTCTATCTCTCTCTCTCTCTCTCTCTCTCTCTCTCTCTCTCTCTCTCTCTCTCTCTTTCTCTCTCTATCCTCCTGCCATCACTGCTTTCTGGCGCCGTGGTGTGCATAAAAGGGGCCTAAAAGTTGAGGATGAAACTTACGAACGAGATTTCCTGTTCACGTGCAGAGTTCCATAACGATATATTAAAAAAAAAAAAAAAGGACGAAATTCCCTGACATTTCCCTGACTTTTTTTGACACCTCAAATTCCCTGACTTTTCCCGGTTTTCCAGGTTTTCCAGGTCTGTCGCCACCCTGCTGACCTCTATCTATGTTGAGTTCATGGTTGTAGTGCATGATGGCTTGTGTTTCTTTGATTTTTGTGTCTATGAGAGTGTGTGCTTTGTATTTGGCATGTACTTTTTTATTTTATGATTGTGGAGTTTGAATGTTTTGCAAGTCCCGTGGTGGGTTGGGCTGTTTTTTCATTTGATAGGTGCTGCTGAATACTCTCACTGATGGGCCTGATGGATCTGCCAATGTAATGAGCCTTGCATTCGCATTCAGCATCATAGACACCTGGGTTGTTGAAGGGGGGAGAGGAAGTATCGTTGATGTTTGTTTAGTTGGTCAGCTATTTTGGAGGTTGGTTTGTGTGCTATTAGGATGTTGTAGGAAGAAACAGCAGAAACGTGCCCAAACAACATACCTATTTTCTTTAATCTACAAAGAAAATACAACAGCAATTGCAGCTTATATGGCAAGATTATGTGGTAAGATTTGAGTGTTTCTTATTTAAGAAAATAATAATTGGTTATTGTATTTTCAGTAATGTTCATCTCCTCCCACTAACATAAATAAATGAGGGTTAAAACCCTACTAAATACTCACCTTACGTAAATGTTTGTTCAATGACATTGATGAACGGCATACATAGCGACAGTCCCCTTGGCTACATCTATATGTCTCTGCAGAGTGAGTGCTAATGTGTTTAGTCAAATCGCTTTGAGATTTTGTTCTGAAAAAAGTAGAGGGAAAAAAATTGCAAACAAATTGTAATGCATAATCAAAATTAATGACAAAATGAGCAGAGATGCAATATATTATCAAAACTTTTACCCAGAGTTGATTGATTTTGTTTTAAGTCCACTTTATGCACAGTAAGGCTAATCAGGAATGGACCTACAGTTTAAAGTGGGATCCGAACCACCATGTGCCTCCACCGGGTATCGAACCCGGGACCCCTTGATTACAAGGCGAAGACTGCACCATCGAGGAGGCCTTACCAAGAACTGAGAAGAAGTGTACTGCAAGTTAAACATTACTGTACTTGGTGAAGCATAAGATTTTTGGTACCTGTTTTAGTAATTTGTTACCAAAATTGCATGAGTAATTTCAATGGTACTTTTCATTTTTTGTTACCTTGAGACTCGGAACTGAAGATTTATTTACCAGGACAAAGCATGCATTGTTGTGCTGTTTTTTGGCTTTTGCATGTAAAGTTATACTGGGAAAACATGCACTACAGAGATCTAATGTGATAATTGCGTAAACAAATAAATATATTTATTGTATGACAAACTAATAGTAATGGTGGTATGTTACTTTTGGAAGCAAAGTAACGGTAATTGTAACATGTTACTTTTTAAAAATAATTTACTCTGCCTTGCTTTTAAGAAATATCAGCCACAGTCTGGATCTTTCACATATACCAGCAAATTCATTTTCGAAATTTCTCTATTGTCAGAAAGCTAATATGATATTGAAAATTCTGAAAAATTCCATCTGTTTTGAATTCCTTCTAGAGTATGCAAGTGAAACTTTGTATGGTTTGCTTTTGTTATTGTCTAGATATAGGCCATAAGCCTATCGTCTGTCATAAATAAATAGACAGTGGTGAAAGTAAACCATGTAAAGATTCAACTGAATCTTCTAACAGGAATTCCAAACAGATGGAATTTTTCAGAATTTGGAATATCTTATCAGTTTCTTGAAATGAGAGGAATTTTCGAAAATGACTTTGCTGGTGCAAGCTAAAGGTTCAGCAAGGCCTTAAAATGACTCAAGAAACCCTATTTAGAGTGTTAGCTCTTTTCCTGGCAAGTAAGCATTTAAATGTCACCACTGTCCTGGTAACATTTTAATTCAATAAGCCCAAAATTGCACAGAAGTACACTTCAATTGATAACTGCAAGAACAATCTAAAATGTACTAAATTTACAGGTGCACAAAATGGACTGTTTTCATAGGCAAAATTTAGATCTTGTATATGATGCACCTCACAATTTAGGTTCAAGAAATTATTTCCTTAGTTGTTGGTAGTAAAGCTGTTGCTATATGAATCACAAACAGGGTGAATAAAAATAATGATTTTTGAGATGGGATCTGCCCCACTCGATATCTGCCAGAACCCTGCCAGTTCGCTCGGTGATGCAAAACATTCCAATGAAAGGTGAAAAATTAAGGAAAACCGCCAGTTCACTTTTATATCAAAACACATGTAGTTTCATGTAGCTGCTGGAGTTCTTACATGTGTAACATGCCCATATGCCATAGTTTTTTGAGGATATTTTGCAAAAAAAAAACAAAAAAAAACAAGTTCACATGCACAAAACCGGCCTAATAATTGTATTGCAAGGATTGAAATTTGGTAATAACTAACTAACTCTCTAGCCTTCTTAAACCTGAAGGTTTATGGCTGCAGCAACACAGGCCTTTCATCTTTCCCTATCTTGAGCAAGATCTATATACTCTTTTCCATCCCTACCGATTTCCCTTAGGTCCATCTCAACGTTGTCCCTCCATCTTCGTCTTGGTCTTCCTACAGGTCTCTTACCATCAGGTTTCCTGTAAACTCCTCTTCCCTCTCCCATTTGTGCCACATGGCCTGCCCACCTAAGTCTTCTTGATTTAATCATTCTAATAATATCTGGACATGAATACAAATTATGTAGTTCTAAATTATGTAACCTTCTCCACTCACCTCTCTCCTCATCCCTTATAGGTCCAAAGATTTTCCTAAGGATCTTATTTTCAAATACTCTCAATTTATGTTCCTCTTTCAATGTAAGGGACCAAGTTTCACATCCATATAATACTACAGGCAAAATTACTGTTTTGTATATTTTAACTTTTAGTTTCTTAGATATTAAATGAGAAGACAAAAGTTTATGAAGAGAGAAGTAACATGCATTTCCTGAATTAAGCCTACTTTTTATTTCCTCTTTAATATAATTTTCATTTGTTAATATTACTCCTAAGTACTTGAATTTGGAAACTGGTTCAAACGAGTTGTTATCAATAATTAGATTTTCATTATTACCTAACACTTGGTTTCGGCCTGTAAGCATATATTTAGTTTTCTCTTTGTTAACTTCCAAACCTATCTCTTTAGCAGTTTTGAAAAATATTTTAGCATTATTCTTAATTGTATTCACATCATCCCCCAGTAAGTCTACATCATCTGCATATGCTAACTGAGTCACACCATTTAATTTTAGTCCTTCTTTAGTTTCTTTTACCTTCCTAACAGCATATTCTAAGGCAAAATTAAAGAGCAATGGAGATAATGCATCTCCTCGTTTTAACCCATCATGAATTGTAAATTTGTCAGACATATTAATACCCACACGAATCTTACTTTCTGTTTCACTGATGCATATTTTTATCATACTAACAAGCTTCTTAGGTATTCCAAACTCTACTAATATATTATATAATTTATCTCTTTTGACCGAATCATATGCTTTTTCGAAATCAATGAATAGCTGATGGACATTTTGATTATATTCCCACTTTTTTTCAAGTGTCTGTCTGATGTGAAAAATTTGATCTGTAGTTGATCTGTTACGTTTAAATCCACATTGATAATCACCTATAATTTCATTAGCATATGGTGTTAGTCTTGTTAAAAGAATGTTAGACAATATTTTGTATGTTGTTGAGAATAGAGAAATTCCACGGTAATTATTGCAGTTCATTTTATCACCTTTTTTTAAACACAGGAACAATTATGGATTCTTTCCACTGTTGAGGGATTTCTTCTTTATTCCATATTAAACAAATTAATTTACGAATTTGACATATTAATGAATAGAGCCCGGAAGTTTGGCAAAATGCCTCTTTTTATCTACTGCATATATTGATAAAAATTTTCCGGATATACGTTTCTTATGTTGTTTCGAATGTTTTAGAAGCCTTTTCATTTTGCCTATTTGGGACCCCACTGCCTATTTTTAATTATAATGCCTTTTTTGCCTTTTTCAATTAAATTTGACCATTTTTTTAAAAAGAATGTGTATATAAATTATTTTTCTCCCAAAAAACGTTGTTGGCATTTATTTTTCTTCCGTTTATTACGTGAATAATTTTCGCTTTATTTAAGTAATAGTGAACTCATGCATGTTTCAACATTGCTGAAGGAGAAAAGTGTGAGAAAAATGTATTTCATGCTCAGTTAGGATATTGCCTTTCGGTTAACATTTCCTTGTGCATGATTGACTGCTGAAGTGGACAGGTTGATTTCGAACACAAAGAAGATATTTCTGAAATCTCCCTCTCGAACCCGAAAATTTAAGGAAGTTGCACCTGAGCTTAGTTTACCTCCGCAACTAGTCTTGACCAGATGGGGAACCTGGATATCAGCAGCTATATATTATGCTAACAACCTTGAAAAAATCAGTGAAGTGATAGATGCTCTTCCAGAAAATGAAGCGGCTTCAATTTGTGAAGTGAAAAAACTCCCGTGCTATTCAAGTTTATTTTTGCACATTATGGTGCATTGCCAGAGACAATTACAATTATAGCATCCATGAAAATCTTCGAGGAATCTATGCAGCAGATGATGGAAGTGCCAGGAGAAAAGGGGTCAGCTGTTGCGGAAAAGTGCAAACGGGTAATGAGTGCAAATGAGGACCTGAAACAATTGAAAACAATTTGTGATATTCTAAAAGGTGAAAATGCTGTTACCCAAAATGAGTTCAGCTACATTAGCTTGTTTCATGTATGCTCCAATAACTTCTGTCGAAGTAGAAAGATCATTTTCTATTATGAAAAACATTCTCTCTCACAGACTACTATCAATGAATGTTGAGAACTTAAAAAAACACCTTGTAGTTATGTGCAATTAAGACGGAGAAAATTGAAATGCTCTTCCCAGTGTAGATTTTAACATTTTGCCAGAAATTATAGATAAAAGTAAGCGCTTTCCAAATGTGCCTTTTTCGGTTTATTTTGCCTTTTTTTCATTTTTGTGCCTATTTTCCACATTATAAATGCCTTTTTGCCTGCCTATTTTAACGAAAATAAATGCCTGAACTTCCGGGCTCTATTAATGAATTTCTGCCATATTTAATTAACTCAGCTGGTATTAAATCAATGCCAGGTGCTTTGTTATTCTTTAGCCTTTTAATAGCATCTTTAACTTCAGTCAAGTTAGGTTCTGGAACTAAAGGTTCTGCTGTGTGGACTTAATTTACTTCTGATTTATCTCCTACATGGACATTTAAAAGGTCATTAAAGTAGTTCTTCCATCTATTTAGAATATCACTTGGGTCAGCTAGAAAATCACCATCCTTATCTTTTATCAAGTTTACTTTACGTTGCCACCCCTTTCTAAACTCATTTACACCTTTATATAAATCTCTGATATATTTATTTTTGCTATTTGTTTCAATTTCGTTAATTTTGCTTTTCAAGTAATCTCTTTTTTTACTTCTAAACGTGCAGTTAACTTCTCGCTTTATTCTATTATAATTGTTTAGATTTGTATCATCAGAGTTATTTAACCACCTAAGTCTAGCCTGTGGTTAAAATTTGGTAATAAATGTAAAATATATCAATGTCTTCTAAAAATTTTTCTTCATAATAATCACTGAAATGAGAAATTTTACAAATTTGGGCCTTAGTGAAAAATTTTAGGGGGTGGGGGTGTTGAGATTGTGTGGATAAATCTCTCGTTTCTACAAATATCATGCTTTGTACATGTTCTCTATATTATTATTGCACATGTTGATGTGATATATAACGTCTGAGTAATTCTAAGGGTTCCTAATTCTAATACATGTGCTTGTTCTACTGTGTTCCTAATGTACAGTAACTGTACACGCAATTGCAAAATCTTGTCCTTGTGTCAGGAAATACATCTGTCTGACCTTCTCCTTCTTCCATACCAGTTACTCCACCAGGTATGAAGCAACAGTTTCAAGGTCAAGCAGATATATTCCTTGTCCCAGAGTCAAGATCTTGCAATTGAACATTCAGTTACTGCACAGTAGGGAAATTGAGAACAAAGATAGCTGTCAAGGCATGAAAATGTGCCCACACCAGGCAACTGTTGGAATTGTATGGGTATGACATCCTACCAATGCCTCATCATGATCAACTAACAGTGGACAAAAAACAAAGTAAAATAACCAATTCAATTGGAAGAGTTAATAATGTTTTGTTTAGTGATGTGGAAAAGTAGGAATTTAAAGTGGACACACACTACATGACCAGGATGCCATGACCAACAGAATCTGTGTGACCTCTCAGTCATAACAAGCAGCAAATATGAAAGCTTAAATGGTACGTAACACATAACACACAACCGCTGAAGAATACAGTAATCAGAAAATAACTCAGAGGAATCATAGTGTGCTCTAGAGGAGTTCATCTTCCCAGCAAAGATAAGAAAATAATGGGTACGTCAAACATAAAATAGTAATGTTCATTAAAAAAATATTTCCAGAAAGACACATATTAATAGTCCTACACCCAGTTTTAAAGTCACTCTTGTTGAACCAACTGTGTAACTGCTCATCGTACTGGTAGCCGTATTGTTTGGCTGCAAGCGAAGTGGATCCTTACAACCTGGTCGCCTAGTGCATGCCATTATATTTCGAACACATTCTCATATTTGTCATTAATTGTTACAAATATAGTACAAATCTGCAGCAAGTAGTAAAAATAAGAATGTTATTTAAAAATTTTCATTTGTGCGTTACAAATACCCAAACGCTGTAGAAAAATACTTACTGATGATCACAGTATTCGCATTTGAAAGGTTTCTCGTCAGTGTGCCTGTACTTCACATGGTTTCCGAGACTTGAAGGCGTAGGACAAGTCATATCGCAGCATGGACATTTGTAATGGTTCACATGATGCCTCATATGGTCTCTCAGCAGCCTCTCAGATGGGTAGTGTTTGGAGCAATGAGAGCACTGGTATCCTTGCACTGTGCAGAATAATTGAATTCAATTAATGTGCACAATACGTTACTGCATCAACATCCTTTACATATTGAAAAGTTATTGAAACTTCAGCTCAAACACCATTTAAATTTCAAGGTTTGTTAAGTCCACCTTAAGTTCAGATACGCTGGAAATAGCTAAAAGTAGGATCCAAACTTCCAGTGGGGATCAAACCTGGGATTACTTGATTACAAGGTTAAGACATTATAATTCTCTGAATGTTAGTGACAATAGTTCTACATTAGCATTAAATGTTAATTGGACATTATGAATTGTCTAGTGCTTTAACACTATAACGACGGCTACATGACTATACGTTAATGTCAGATCGGGTCTATTGGACCCGGGGAAATATTTTTTTTTTCTTCAGGTGTTCAATTTTTCTAATTTATATCAATGACTGAAAATAATGTTTCAGGTTATTTATTAATGACATTAACCATTTACATGTTTCTAACATGTAACATGTTTTACAAAATAACTTTAAACATTGAATAACATATGTTAAAAATAAACCCTTGAGTATAAGTATATTAGTTTTCTTATATTTGGAACATTTTTATCAGGCATCCGGTTTTCATTAATGATTTTTAAGAATTTACATGTTTTTATTATTTACTGTTTTTTGTTAAAAATAACTTACAACATCAATTAACATGTGTTACATAGGACACGTGAATGCTGAGTACAAAGGTTTTGTTTACATTTAGAGCACACTCTTTTTGTTTTCTGATCGATTTTTGATGGACAAATGTGACACCTCCTTCTGGATTGCTTCTGTACACCTTGCTCTTCATTTGAACACCCGTTGGCTTGCTCGTCCATTACTAGTTTGCCACTGAGCTCCCTTCCCAGGTACTGCAAGAACCTTCTACGTCTACCCGTTTTCACTCCCAATTCTTCCGGATGTACTGTTTGATACAAAACAAATGCATTTAGTGCACTTATGTCGATCATGTCAATATATATTGAAATGATCCATAACCATTGGCCATCTACGAGTTTTTCATTTCACACTGTAGTTTTGCACCATTTGGTCCAATTTGTCAACACCAACTTTGTTTCATTATAAGTAATTATAACATCAAGCTTTATCTGTGCTGTGGATGTGTCGATTTTTGGCTGTTCATGCAACGTAGAAAGTAGAATCAACACCTTGTTCTTCTTGGCGCAATATGATGCTATCATAAGATCATCTTGAAATCCAAAGAAAGTGGAGTAACACACTCGCTGTTTTGTGGCAGTAAACTATGGCGGCAGCTCACCTTTGTTCTTTCGCATCGTGCCGACCAGAATAAGTTTCTTGGCAAGTTAATCCCTTACAAGAGATACACTGGTGAAGAAATTATAACATGTGATTTTTCTTCCACTGCCTTCGATTTCCTTCACTAAGTCCTTTACTACTCTCTCTCCTTGATTTTTCTCATTATTATCTCCAGCTTCCTTTCCCTTGTAGCCACAGCTTGATTCCGTAATTACCAGGCTTCGAAGTCATGTACTGTCTAAAAGGGCATCGCCCTCTAAAAGTGACCAGTTGTTCATCTACAGTCATGCTGCAACCAGGATTGTACGCTTCTCGGAGGTAAACAGTCCAAGTCTCGAACACATCTCTGATAGGTTCGAGCTTATCTGGAGACCTATGCTTTCTTCTATTCTCAGCGTTGTCAAAATGCATTACTCGATTTACTGCCTTGTACCTATCACGACTCATTATTTGAGAATATAGTGGACGACCTTCTACTTTACTATACATTTCATTCGCATCTTCATTCTTTGACTTGAATACGCCCATGAGAATGACTAGTCCAATATATTTTTCAACTCTTCCGTTGTCAGTTCCTTCCACTGGTCGACATACACTAAACGGCCTTCCTTATTGGTCCACGAGCAAATCTTCTGAAGAAGTTGTTCTCTAAAGAACAGACGAAATGTCGATGCAGGATATTCACATTGTCTTTCTGCCCAGCATGCCAATTGATTGATTGATTGATTTGTTTTATTTAACTTCGCAGTTTGTGCCTCTCGTCTAATTTGCGAAGATGGGGATGAATGATGAAATGATTAAATTGATGAATGGACATTTACAAACAACCATGCCCAACCGTCTGTGATTATCGCCCTCGGCAAATCCCAGTGAGAACACTCTTGGTATTGCACCTCACCCCCTTTGTGTGGTGAAAGTGACATCTTCAGTTGGTGTACAGTGACACGCACTGTCTGTGCATAAGCCATTGTAGCATTTGTTGTTTGTTGTGTGTGTGTGTGGGGAGGGGGATATTACGTAGTTGTCGCGTGTAAAAATACACGTCGCAATCATCTGATATTGTGTTTTTCTTTCCCTCCTACTGGTGGAGTAATGTGCGTCTCGTATGCCACATGACATGATTCGTTCATTCCTCGCGTGTAACTGGGGTATGCACCCGTGCTCAACTTTTCGGATTTTGTGTTCCGTGCTCATGTTTTGATGTTTGAGGTCGGGATGTGTTGTCTTTAACGCATTTCTCATTGTCACGGTCCTTCTTGCTGTGTTACATACCCTTTCCATGCATTGTTCTTGCTGGAAATCCCCAATTCTTTTGAGGACTCCATTGCGCATGCGTGGAGTGAACTTTTCTTAGTGACTTCCGGACTGAGCACATACGATTCCTTTATGATTCCCTTGGAACCGCCTCTCTATCTGTGATAATATTCGTCCCAGTTAGGTGTGACGTTCACTTTGTCACCTTTTGCGAGGCTCCTACCTCGGAAACGAAGCCTCAGTCGTAAAAATGGAACTCACACTTTTTGCTTGTTTTCGTGTGAGGAATCACCTCCCAAGCGTTGTAAACGACCTTTAGAAACACCCTGTATATATTTAAAAATTAGAATCGGGCCTAAAGGACCCATCCCTCCGCAACGTGAGTAATAAATTTTCTGACCAAACTTAATAAATAACCAAAGATTACAATAAATGATTTCAAGGGCATTTGAAATTTACAAAAAGTCACGGAAGGCAAACACATTCATTTGCAGCATTAAAAAATTAAAGAGGTATAAAAATTGAAACCAGGCCTAAAAGACCCATCCGTCGTTACAGTATTAAACTACACTTATTCTAACACTATGTTTCAAGAGAGCACACCTCTTCTCTCATCTTTAGGTGAAATTTCTTCTGTGGTGGTGGGATTCGAACCGATGACAGGCCTGTGACTTTTTACTGCAAATCTGTTGCTCTAACCAACTACTCCATGGTGACCCCCCTGCCCCCCCCCCCCCCCAGAATTCTGTACTAATTTTTGCTCCATTTATGCTACTATTTGTAATTTTTGAGGACATGGAATCACCAAATGTGCTTGAATTCTACACTGGGATGCCTTGTAGTGTTTTGGACCATTGCTATGAAGGTTGCTTCTTTGATTTTCCATGTAAAAATGAGAATGAATGATGATGTAATGAAATTAATGAAGGGACACTCACAAAGAACCACTCACTAACAACATAAGCTCAAACAGCTACCACTCTAGTCAAGTGACTACTATGCTAGTCAATGAATCAGTTAATAACTATTAGTGTCAGCTGACAAATGAACCACCCTGTATGCAAAATTGAAGTACGGTACTAGATAACAAGTACAGAATTAGTAGTGTTGGCAAGCCAAGACACGAGACACATAATACACAGAACAAAAAAAATCTTATTAAATAACATACTATTTTATTATATTACTGCTATACAGGCAACAGGTGTGTTTAATTCATGGGAACAAGATCTCCTGTATTCATCCGAACTTTTTTTGTTACAGATCCCGCACACATTTTTTTTTTCCTAAACTCTGCACTTGCTTGTTGGCCCTAACTGCATGTTCAAGGTCAGAGGAAATAAAATATTTTACTTACGCTCCAAAGGTACTTGTCGCTTGCAGTGATCGAAGAATTTAGTCCTACTTGCAAAAAGCCCTCCGCATGTAGGACAGGCCACAACCTTTTCTTGGGTGTGAGATCTAACATGATCGCGCAGCTTGTACATACTTGGAAAAGAAGCTGTGCAACCTGCAACAAGAAAGTACAGCACAATGTAATTTTAAATGACAAAAAATGCCTTATCATGGTTGATTGATTGATTGATTTGGTGTGTAAAGTCCACTTTATGCACAGTAAGGCTAATCGAGACTGGACCTACAGTTTAAAGTGGGATCCGAACCACTTGTGCCTCAACCGGGTATTGAACCCGGGACCCCTTGATTACAAGGTGACGACGCTACCACTGCACCATCGGAGAGGCACCTTATCATGGAAAATACATTATATTTACTATAGACAGCACACTCCTCCTTGCTGCAAATGGTGATATTTCAAGTTATAAGTTGGTTGTGTAAGTTTCTAGGTACACGGTTCCTATTCTAATGCAAAACCTGTTTAGGGTTGAAAGCCATTTTGGAAAATTAAATTTTCTAACCTTTCCAGGTTCTCCAGGTACTGTCCACATAATGAGTTACAATAAAAATAATAAAGAAGTGTTGTTCTTCAACTTTGTATGTTTAACAAAACAAATCACATTTATTCAATATTGTTGAAAATAAATAACAAAAAAATCAAATAATATTTTTCAAAGATATATTCCCAAAAAAGAAGAAAGCAGTTTAGAGGAAAACTGAAATGTGTTCTCAGTTTCCAATACCGACAAGAATAAATGCAATTCCCAAACTTTTCTTTTTTAATCATTCTTACAAAATTCTCTGACTTTTTCAAGTCCTTTCACTCGCTGATATTTCTAGGCTTTCTAGATCAGTGGGAATCCTGCAAATGCAGTTGCTTAGTTACATATATGAGGTGTGTAAATAAAGTATTGCGACTGGCAACACTGCACATGAACCGGCGATGCTGGTGACGTGGGACCTAAAGGGGAGGTGGATGAACATGTGATACACCATCAGTGCAAGTTGGAACTCGCTAGCGTCACGTTGGTTGTCTGTAGCGATTGTTTTAGTGAAGCAGGTTTTGCATGTGCATTTGGACAATGAGTGACATGAACATCGAGCAACAGTATGCAATCAAGTTTTGCTTCAGACTTGGACACAGTGCAATAGAAACTTTTGCAAAACTACAACAGGCCTACGGAGACAGTGTTTTGTCAAGGGCCCAGGTGTTTCGTTGGTTTTAGGCATTTGCAGAAGGAAGAGTCAATTGCAAATGAACCTTGCAGTGGAAGGCCTTCTTCGGTTGCAAGAACTGATGCAAATGTTGACAGAGTCAGGGAGCTTGTGTGTGCCGATCATCGGTTGACAGTCAGAATGACCGCGGCACAGTTGAATTTGAGTCACACCACCGTTCATCAGCTGTTGACCAATGAATTGGGGATGCGAAAAATCTGCTCCAAACTGGTTCCAAGAAAGCTCACGCAGGAGCAAAAAGGACATGTGGATGGACAGGTGCGTTGATTTTTTGGATGCGATTGCAAATGATCTCCATTTTCTGGAACATGTCATTATGGGTGACGAGACTTAGGTGTTCCAATACGACCCGGAAACCAAGCCCCAGAGCATGAAATGGCACACTCCAACCTCTCCAAGGCCAAAAAAAAAGCAAGAATGACCAAGTCAAAGATCAAAAGCATGCTGATTTGCTTCTTTGATGGCCAGGGAATCTTTCACAAAGAGTTCGTGCCTCCAGGCCAAGGGGTTAATCAACACTTTTACCGAGAGGTTCTGGAAAGACTGCGAAAAAGGGTCATGCGTGTGCGACCAAACATCAAACTCAACTGGGTGTTGCATAACGACAATGTGCCTTGTCACACAGCAATTTCAGTAAACACTTTTTTGGCCAGTAAGAACATTCCTGTGGCTCCTCAGCCTCCTTATTTGCCCGACTTGAGTCCTTGTGACTTTTCGCTATTCCCGAGATTGAAAACACACCTGAAGGGACATCAGTTTGACGACGTGGACAACATTCAAAAGACTGTAACCGACCAGCTGAAGACTATTCCAGTATCCGTGTTCCAACACTGCTATGAGGAGTGGACGAACAGTCTCCAGCGCTGTGTGGCTTCCCAAGGCAATTAGTTTGAAGGAGGCAATGTTGCATTGTAATGTTCTTGGAATAAAACAGGTAAAAAAAATCAGTCTCATTACTTTATTTACACACCTTGTATATTAATCAGTAAGTGAACAAATAATAGAATAAAAAAGCAAACAGAAATAGTTGCAGTTCTGACATCCTTCTTTGAGATTGTCCATACATATGCTGCTCACATTGTATCTAAAGACACTAAGATGCTGACCAAGGAAGTTTATTAACATATAAAAACACTTAGACTAGTCCACTGTTTAAAATGAGATCTAAAGTACTGTGCAATGTGTCCCCTCTGGGAATTGAACCCGTGGATCCTTATTTAAATAGTAGAAAGGAGGTTTTAAAGCATTTTAACACTAGGAGGACGGTGATTTCCTAACTACCTATTATGACGAACCCGTCATTTTGACAGGTACAGTTTTTCCATGCAATATTATTCACTGCTTTTATTCTGAAAGTGAAACACCACCTGTGTTTCTCTATTTCTTTTATCTTCATATCATTATAAACAGTCTTTACAAATTCTGCTTCCTGCAGTGGCTAATAAAGGGTCACAAAAGGAACAAGTTGTCTGGTCAGAAGGACCATGTTTTTCATATTCATTTTAATCATGGAAGACGTGTAGTTAATTTAACATTGTCAAAATTATAATTAAATATGTTCTGCACAAAAATATATAAATAAATCACCTGTCAACATCATGGTGTTAATGTGTATTTATTTTATTTATTCCATTTATTCATTTATTTATTTATGAGTGTATTTTATTTATTTACTTATGGTGTATTTTTATTTATTTTTAAGTTTTTGTGTTTGTAGAAACATTTCTTCTTACCATTTAAACTACGTATGCTTTTTTCATTTGTGGGAGCTTTTTAAAAATATAATTACGCTATTCTATCACAAAAATTAGAAATACACGAACACTCACTTGGAAAGGAGGAAATGCAGGCCCCTGTGACGTAGTGGTTGGCATATTGTGCTACGACGCCAAGGGTTCCAGGTTCGAATCCCACCCTGGGCATGGATGTTTGTGAGTGTCCATTCATCAATTTCATCATATGATCACTGGTCTCCATCTTCGCAATTAGCCCAAAGTTGCACAAAAACGAAGTAAAATAAACAAAAAACAATAAAAATCAATAAAGGAGGAAACATCAATCTGCCGACACTCACATGTATTATCATCATCTTGAACATCTTCATCTGAAGAATAAATGTAGACAAGTTCGTAAGTAGTATGTAACGAACATCTATTCCAGCATTGTCATTATCTACTCTGCACTCATCATATTCATAAAAATTGTCCTGTCCCTCAGATTAGACATCTGACAAATCAAGGAGATAATGAGGTACGTCACGATCCAGTAAGCCACGTTCGGGCGACATAGGACACTGCACTGAGCCAAATAGAGTAAGCGAATAGAGTTTTCCAATTTTTACTGTAAGCTAATTCGTAGACCTGCCTGAAGTAACATTAAACTTGAAAATACTTCCCTTAGACGACCAAAACAATGAGCAAAGATGAAATAAGGTTCACTCACACTTAGAATATGCTATTGCTAACAGATTTATCTACCTAAGAACTGTACCCGTCAAAATGACGGGTGATCGTACTTATAGTAGTAATCAAATGTAGTAGATAAAAGTTTAACTTTTTACACAAGTGTAGAGCACTAATATTGGTTAAAAGTCACAGAACATTGAAGCTGCAGAGAAAAATTAACATTGTCAAAATTACAATAAAAATAGGGTCACCCGTCAAAATGACAGGTCCCATCCTTCTAGTGTTAATTGTCCGTCCTGACATTAATGAAGTATCTACCAATTTCTGTAACCATTTAAAATTTTAGGCTCTGGACTTTATGATCCAAGTTTTGTACCTAACAGCAACAATACACTGAAGGACATTCACCTCTCCAATTGCAGTGTACACCTCCTACAACTTTGTTTCCCTGGGGGTTACACTCCGCGTGAGACTGCACATGGAAGTAGAACATCTGGCAATTCTGAAGAACTTGCGTGCAGTCAGACCAGCAACATACAAACGGGTCAGGAAGATCGGGAATGATGTTTCTTCCCTGTTCATCAAAGTTACAGCTCTGTCAAAAATCAAAGTTAAACGTTAAGATTTGGAGCACACAGATCATCTACACTTACTTATATGGAACATAAAAAAATGCATGATAAGTTCAGTATTAACTAAGATAACTAACACGAAACAATGAATGAGGAAATCCACACTAGGTATATGACATTTCAATCTATAATTTACACTTAACCTTTTAACTGGGTATGACGTAATACTCCGTTCTGGCTCTACTGATTTATAATGGGCATGACGGGATACTACGTTCTCATGTTCTTACTGCTGATATCTGTTGTGTATGACGAGATACTTCGTACAATTACTTTCTTCTTTGTTTCACCAGATGGCTCTGACTTCCAGACTGTTGTAACCGTTAGAGTTAGCGGGAAGCAACGAACACAGCCCGACGTTCAGTTCTATCGCGTATGCAATAATGGCTCAGGCAAATCGGAAGCGACGGCGTGTTTTTCCTGCTGAGGAAATCCGAGATATATTGTAGTTGTAAATCTCGCATATTGTAAAAAGTACAAGAAGAACCAATAAAAGAATAAACAATACCTAAATGGTATGCCATGGAGCACAGAAATATTAACTCAAATATTGGTTTACGAAATTCATCAATTTATCAACAAAAATTCCCAGGGCAGATTGGGCTTTCGACGAGGAAATTACCCAGTTAAGAGGTTAATAACAACAGTGAAAAGGTAACAGAATTACAAGATTATACAGAAATAACAACCACAGAGGTAATACACTCAAAACGAAACTAACTCAAGTTCAGACCATAACATATGATAATTTAAAGTGGCATCCTGATTGCCTACAAAAATTCAATGACTAGAACTGCAGTTACACATAAACAGGTCTAACTTTGAGTAGTTTTTTGAAACCATGTTAAATAAATTGCCCATTCTCCTCATGGGTTCCACATATGCCATCTTGGTTCTCCCATGGAAGTTTGAAAGAGGTTATTTCTGGATTTCTGAAGTGAACTTCAGATGTACACCACCAAGTTTAAATGGCAGATATCTCAGAAATTTATCTCGACATTTGTCTAATTTAAAAATCTCTGGCAAACCTGGTGAGAAAAACCATACTTGACCAGGACTCAAACCTAAGTATCTAGCATACTGTGCCACTGCTCTACAAATGAGATGGTACATCAGTGACTGAGAAATGGACTGATAAGTAAGAGACCTTGGTTTGAGTCCATTTCAAGCATGAACTTTTCCCTGTCTCTACAATACCTGGTTAAGGTTTGCTTCATATCTTCGTTATGCAGAAAGCAGGCCAACACCTACACTTTAAAGTTTGAATCAAAGAAGGGGCATGGGACGCGATTGGAGAAGAGTCACCTGAGAACCCTTCAGTACAGTGGGATGAATAAGTAATACCAAGCACTTTGTTTTACACGAGAGTTTAAATAATTGAAACAAAACAACAAGCAAGCTGCTGACAACCTCTGTACCACCATGCATAAATATAATATCTTAAAAACAAGTAGGGTGTAAGAGAAAAATCAATGAAAATAGTGGTGGACAATTTGCCCAGCGATACTTGTGCATCTCACTGTACACGGTGAGAGCAGTAAATGTATTTCATCACTGAGAGAGTGTGTGATGTGGGTGTGTGTGTTAGTGTCAAAATCACAGTTCCCAAAACAAACAGAAAGATTAGTACTGTAGTGTATCCAAACACATGCATATTACACTCAAGATATTGAGATCATTTCAAAGTGACAAATACCACAATCATGCATTATTTATTCCTCTATCTAAAGTGTCACTAAACATTTATCATGGACCCTTATATTAAAAAATAAAGGAGAAAAATCCATCACCACAAACACCTTTTCATCTTCTAAGGTATTATTTATGTACTCTAGTGTCCATTTACATTCTTGAACTACCGCACCACCACATCCAACAAGTACTTACAACTATTCCTGTACGAGACAGCATATTAGCTCCAACGCATTTTACTTTTGTATGATAAGCATGGAAGTACACGTGCCTCACAATTTCTTTTGGGTCTGCTATCTCAAAACCGCAGGCAGTCCACAAACAATGGTACACTTCTGAAATAATGAAAGAGGCAACACTGTACCCATGCTACATAAGATTTTTAAAAATGAAGTAATCTAATGTTTACATTTTCCTATTTCTTTTATTTTGAAATTGTTTTTATGATGGATACTAACTAGTAACTGATAGTGATTACTTGTGACCGAGTGATTGGTAATGCTATTAACATTTGTAGCTTTGTAATTATACGAGGGTTGGGTTGAATCATGGCAACTATTTTTTTTAAACAACAGTATCATAATATGATTGTATGTCCCAGAGAACATGGCACCTGTAGTACATGGATTCATCACTAAAATGCAGTGCGATATATGGTTATTGTACAGAGGCTGGTGGTGATTCAGTGGTGAGTCAACCACTGTGCAGAAATTACCTGGAGTGAACAGCATTTATGTATCAAAATAGCAATTCTTCAGGAGAGAAATTCCAGAGAATGCCACAGGGAGCTACAGCTTTGGGAAATGGTACAATAGTGACAGCAGCATACTACAGAAACTTTCTGCAGAAACATTAGGGACAAACATCCTGATGTTCTGAACAATACCATCATTTCCCATGGCAACGTAACAGTGTATACAGCAACAAGTGTAAAGCAGCTTCACGAGCACTGGGAATTGGAAGTACTTTAAAGTGCCCACCATAATGACTGGACCAGTCTCCATGTGATTTCGACCTGATACCCAAAGTGAAGGATTGCATGGGACATACTTTGATTCATTTGGGCCACATTTACCATAGCTGCTAACTTTTTTAACAATCGGTGAACACAGCCTCCAAAATATTTCAGGGCTTGCTGGGTGTAAAGAAAGGATACACCAGATTAATTAATTTATAAACACAATGTAAGAATGTCTGCTAGCACACTTACACACGTGAGTTATACCTGTAACTCTCACATGCTTTTACCTGTTCCACACACATGCTTTTACCTGCACCACTTCAATTTAAAGATTTTTCAACCATTTGTGAGGTAAATTGAGGAGCTACTTGGAAACAATAGTAGCAGACTTCACTCTCAAAAACCAGAAAGCAGCAGCAATGGGGCTTGCTGCGCTTATCATGCTTTGACCAATGAAAAGCCACTTAGCAGGCCTTGGCTCTTATTGAGAATGTCTTACAAACAACCTGTGCAGACTCTAAACCTCGTGACACCAGATTACATGTTACAACCATTTTATAATTAGACCTAAATTTATCACTCATTTTTCTTCATATTTCATATTATTTTTCTCCCTTTTGGAATTATTTCCCCCACAATTTGCATTATTGTAAACAAGCTGCACATACAACACCGGCCTGCATGGGTTTGGATGACTCGCAGATGACTGTTGTCTCTGAATAATTTCAGCATGCTAATTTCAAAAATGAAATTCATTTTTACCCATCACGTCTCACGTTTCAGAAGACAGCAATATATTAACTGCCTTAACTTCACAATAAAATGTGTAATTCCATCATTTTTCCATCTTTTCCCCAATAGATGGCTCTGTTTAGATGGTGGTAGTGTTCTAAAATACAAATCCTCCAACTATTGAACTGTAAATGTATTGGAATAGTAAGCATTTTATCCATCTTCTACTTCAACAAGAAACATTGGCATGACAATTATATGGACTTCGATTACATAAGTTTCATTTTCAAAATCCCTCATAAAAGTTTGCTTCACAAAATGTCCAAAACTCAATGTTATACATAGTGGTTTTATTGAACTTAGTGGCATGAACAAAATTTCTTACATGATGGGAAGAAATTTATGTCACTTCCGTGATCAGCATTCAGAATACTTCCAGAATCACCTATTGGTTTGTAAACAACTGAAATTTCACTTGCACAAATTTTAGGGCTAAGCCGAAACCGATACCAATGTATCAGTATCTGCCAATACTGGTGGTATCGGCATTGGTGAGTATCGGTTGATTTTCTTTTACCGATACCAAAGATTTTCAGTGGCTAGGAAAGTGGGCAAAGGCAACAGCTCGTCTCAACATTTGTCCTTTTTAAAAGTTTGTTCACCCTTCCTTGTGACAGATTGGGAGACCAGCACAGAAAGTTCCACAGATTTTCCTAGAAACACAGGATAAAACCCCACCCTCCTGAGAAGCAGATGACAATATCAAAGGCATGGGTAAGTGAAAGCTGAAGTCAAATGTGACCATGAAGGCATGTAACTGCTTAGTTAACGCTGTGGAAAATAAACCATTCATTGCCAATTCTTGCTGGAAACTCGGGGTGGTTCAGATAGGTGAAAGATTTTAAACCACCTGCCACGCTAATGCCTGGTCAGGTAGATCTACGTTCAAGCAGGAAGGGGGTTCAACAATTTCTTCTTGTCTTCTTCCCTTCTGTGTCTGTCTTTTGTGTGCCTGGCGGTATCGGCCAATGAGGGTTATTTATTTCTGCTGAGATCAGATTGGGAACAGGCAGCTTTGATAGTACTAAGGAAGATTGAGGTTTTGTTTCAAGTCCACTTTATGCACAGACAGACTAATCGGGACTGGACGACCTACATTTTGAAGTAGGACCCGAGCCACTATGTGCCTCCACTGAGTATCAATCCCGGGATTTATTGATTACAAGGTGATGGCGTTACCACTACATCATTTATGCACACCACTACTTACAATAATGTACATAAAATATTTATTAGGAACTTTACTTTTCATCAAAAGGGCGTACCATCATTATTTTTGTCATTCAATAAACGTTCAATATTTTACTTCTTTGATATTAATTTCCTTGCCATGACAGTTATATTTACACAAATTTTAGCAGTTTTATCTACAAGAATATTTGCTGTTTGATCTCTGATTTTATAGTCTTTTTTTACTATTTATGTAATAACAATATTTTTTATTTAGTCAAGAAACATAGAACAAAATAGGTATTAATGTTGTCCTTCCCCCGTTTCTTCGTCTGTGGTTACATACAAGAATACTCCATATGCATCGGAGAAATTAAGTAGTAATTAAATAATATACGTATTATTTCGAATCGACCTATAATTATATTAATGTATTAAATAGAAACACTTTTATTATTATATTTCGTGCCTAGTGATGTGACGAGTTAGTATGACTTGATAACTAGCCTTTGTTATTTTATACTAGAATTATACAATTATCAGTATCGGTAGGAATCGGTTATGGTATTGGTATGGCAAATGGTGGTATCGGTCAGCTCTAATAAATTTCCTTTATTTCGTTCTGTATTAGGTGTAATGGAATGGCAAATATGAGAATTTTGATCGTAAAAATATGAAAAATCCTGACATGATGGGGGAAAATGGATGTCATGTGTATGATCAGTAGACCCCAGATTTTTATGTAATATCAAAGTACAAAATATGTACACAAATATGTAACAATAATTGATAAAATATGTACCTAAATATGTATTATCAAAAGGATATGCAGTTTAATATGTAGTATCAAAGAATATGTAATACATATTAATAATAGAGTTGAAAAAAAGAGCCAGCTTTTTTGGCTTTTTACCAATTGCAGCTAACCTATTTCATTTGTAGCATCAGTTAAGGGTTTAGAGGTTCGTAATGTCATATTTTGGAACTAGCTAAATAATTCTACAAGATGTAGCAGCTAAAAGAAACATATTGGCCATTTCTTCTACAGGGTGTTCGAAAAGTCACGCAACTGAGACTTTGAACGTACATAACTTTTGTACAAAACATGATAGAGACATGAACTTTGAATTGGGTATTAACTTTGTTTATGTGGATATTTTTAAAACATTAAAGATAATAATAATTCTCTGCATGAAAGTTCAGTATGGAGAAAAAGTTACTAAAATGTCAAAAGTATTTGTACGAAGTAAAGAAAAAAACATGGATAAAAGGCACATATGGAGTTGCTTGCAAAAAAATTCTGTGTGTGTCGATGGTCTCTGTTCATGTCAGAGGGTAGTGCCAGGTGCGTCCGACATCTGGCTATGTTAATCAATGTCCAAATGAAAGAAAATGTTTGAAATTTATTGTACAAAAAACTAAACCTCTTATATATTTATATATATATTTGTTGATTAAATCTCAAATCTTTTCTTTGTGGGTACTGATTGAATAACAAAGCCGGACAAACCTGGCACTGCCCTCTGACACAACCAATGTTGCCAGTACATATAATTTCAAGAAAAGCATATTTTTCATGAATGTCATAAATCATCTGTAATACATAGAATGCATAAAAAATTGTAGGTTTTTTGGCCAATTTGATAAACACCCACAGAGACAGACCATTGACACACATCGAAAATTTTTGCAAGCGACTCAACTTCTTTCTTTACTTTGCACAAAACTTGCTTATACCTTACTAACTTTTTTTCCATACTGAATGTTCTTGCAGAGAATAATTTTTTTCGATAATGTTTCAAAAATACCCACATAGTCAAAAGTCAATACTCAATGCCAGTGGCGGAGTGTGACCTTTCCAACAGTGTAAGCCTAGCATGATGAAGGCTTGTGTTTATTTTGGGGCTGGGTCAGTGATTTATCCACAATCATCAACCCCTCCCCCATTTTTTCAGAACACCTCCCTGAAATTTTTCACAAAACCCTAATTTTGGCACTAAATTTAACCTTACACCCTTTAAAAACAAAGTTACACTACATCAGATTAAATATTCTGGATAAATCCCTGAGCCTGGTGTTTTCTTTGCTAGGCTGTATATCTCCTACATTTCAACTGGTAATTACGTCAGTTTTATTCCTATCACAATGAGTAACTTATCCATAAAAAAATGCAAAGTTAGATAAAATGAAGAATAATGATAATAAAGAAACGAAAACAGAAAGAAACAGAAAAGTGCTGAATACTTTTTACAACCACTGCATAACCAAGTATCAGCTCGTACCATGAATCACAAAATCCGGGCACTTTATTTTTGTTTCTGTTACCGTGCCTGCTAGAGAAGTGGTGGGCCTACCTGCATCCACAAACCAACAACAGTTGTTCGTGCAAGAAGCACTTCGAAGCAAATGGTCGCCTGTTTTTTGGGGAAAAATTGACATATGGCTACGGTGCCACTAGAGAATCGTAGAACCGTAAATTCTGAATGGTACACAACCATAAACATCCATTTCTACGTTGTTCGAAGAGTGTTTAAACCACGGACTATGTAATTAATAATATTTTGTTCACATTTGACATGAGATTTGTAAAACTGGTTCAATATTCAGTTTTAATTAAACATTTTAATTTTTGAAAAAGTTATTACACTTGTTAGCTCACTTACTACCAGCCGAGTTCAAATATAAACGAAAAACAGAAATCTTAATATTTCCAATGTTTGTGCTCTCCTACAAGCGAAAAACAGAAACAAGCGTTTGTATATCTAATTTTCCCGTTTCTTGCTCATTATTAGGTGTTTCTCCTTTTTTCCCTTCCTGTTAGTTTTTTGCTTCAGAATTCCCTGTTCCTGGAAAAAACCTCCTTGAAACACCACTGGCTCAAATTTCCTTTGCAGCCAACCATTCATTCATACCCGACAATGCTGGAGAACCCTCCTCTTGCAGGACCTGGGTCTCGCTGGCCCATGTTCACGGTTAGCCAGTGAAACCAACCCAAGCATAATGGTGCCAAATCTCGCACAAGTTTCAAAAGTCGTTTGGAAGTTGGGGATATAAATGAAACAAGAGGGCCGCTGTTCGTGGTAGTTGAATTTTCTAAAACTTTTCACGTATGACGTCGAACTCATCCCGTTGTTTGAACCATTCGAATTTATATTTATTTCTTGTTACAAATTAATATTAATAATATGTAGATCGCACAACAATTTAGTAGTATGTAGCATAATTACGGAGTTTAAAGGAGACTATGGATGTCCAGAAGGGGCAAGGGGAGGAAGCCCTTCCTGGAAAATGAATGTCAACCATAAAAGAATATATTTCACACATATAATTTCATTTCAGTCACATCAAATTATGTTAATTATTGTAAGGGCGTTGCAGAAAAATGTTAACTTCAAATTGAATTTGTATCTTTTGAGGAGGCAACTTTATTATGGGGGAAATATACCTAGTTTACCCCCACCCCTGGAAAAATTACTATGCTTAATCAACCCCGGTGGAAAGAAATATTGCGGACATACATGAACAACACTTTTTGTAAACATAAGGTTTGCAACGCTGTTGTAAGCCTCTGGCCGGAAGGTTTACACACGTGGGTTTTGGCCCGCTCTTTTCCACCCAGAGAACGGGTCTTGCACCCAGATAGGGTAGGCACTGCTCATTCGCGGTCAGAAATTTGTAAGGCAAGATTCAGAAGGCTTACAGTTTTCCACAAGCAGAAGGCGGGAGATCCCACGTGCTGCCTGGCGCTGAAGTGTTGCAATCTAACAAACATGATCTCGAACACTGGTGTCGACCCGATTTGAACTTTGAAGTTGTTTACGAATTTTTGCCAGATAATTACATACATTTTACTAGAACTAATGAAGTGTAAGCCCGGCTTACATGGATGCTCCGCGCCTGCTCAATGCAAGATTTATGTCTCTATCGCTTTTTGTACAAAAACTATGCATGTTCAAAGTCTCGGTTGCATGAATTTTTGAACACCCAGTAGTTATTAATTTGTTTTTGTTGTATGTAAGTTTGTGTATGTGCCTACCCAACGCAAGTGATAAGACTTATCTTGTAATCAAGGGGAGACATATGGCACAATGATTTGGATTCCATTTTAAAACTGTATGACCAGTTCTCATTAGCCTATCAGAGTATAAAATGAACTTCAAACAAACTTTCACGTGTTTGGGTGATGTAATAAAAAAAAATTAAACAAATGTTAATATTAAACCATGAGATGTTTTAGAACAATTAAAAATTTTACTATTCATAATACATATGCAGAAGTACATGTTCATATGTCAGTGTGCTACTACAAGGGAGATTTAGAGCTTATTATCGTGAATACCGTTGTTGGAAAAATGGTCGGATTTTTGATTGAATGTTATATACATAAAATAATCAGCAGCCCTGATGGCATAAAGTAATGTGCAATCTTGAAATGTCCCCCCCCCCCACCCCACTCTATTTCAGTTTTAGAGCCACGCTGTACCAGAACAGTGTTTCTCAACCGCCACGCTGTGACCCGGTACCAGGCTACGAGAATTCATTAGATCCAATGATTGCCAACTATTTCAAACACAATTTTGTATGTGTCAAATTTCAAGGGTGCATATTAATGCATATAAACAAAATAGAAAGGGGTAAAATATTTGAGTAGAGCATCAACTTTATAACATTTATTTACCACCCTCTAGTCTCAACAGATTAGACCCACTACACAATGCATGCTCCGTGACTAGGTTTAGCAGTTGTATTCAAATTATACATAAATCACTTGAAAGACAGAATACATATATTTTATGATAACTACAAATGCAAAGGGTAAGATACTAGATATGATATCAGTGAGAGTACATTTGAAAAGAGAGTTAAAAGATGTAGCACAATTTTTTTCTTTCTTTTATTCTTGCTTCATATACAAATACAAATATTGAAAATTATATTAGTATACTATTCGATTCGGCCCAAGTTCCTTTTGTTTTATTGCAATTTCATCATGCTACGAATGCAATTTTAACATGGTTCGATTTCGATTTACTTCTGTTAACACATACTGTGGAGTTGTAGCGATTACTTAAGATTTTGTTCAATATATGCTTTCATTGTTAGGTTAGTGCAGGCCAGGTTTGGTTCTCTTAGCATTAAAATAAAGTCTCTAAATGCGGCTCCGGTGCCCACCCAGTGTCGAATGACATGGGTACCTGGGGGAAACCCTGGGGGGGTAAAGGCGGTCAGGGGCGTGATGCTGATCATATCACCCCCACTCACGACCGGATCAAGATAGTGTGGGGCGTTACCCCCACACCCCCTATAAGCCTTCATGGCGTCGTGCTAAGCACAAGGGAGCACTTTACCTGTTTTTTTTTTTTTTTAAATGCATTCTACTAAGGTTCCGATTTACTTCTACATTAATTCCCACTAGTCTACGATACTTACAGTCGCTTGTCAACGGAAAATACATTGTCCATGGAAAGCACGCATGCTTGATTAAGGTAATTTTTAAGTTGTTTTTTTTTTCAACATAAATAAGTTTTTTTTTCGAAATCCAGACAGTGGTCATTACTTTAAGGAAGGTTCAAAATTTGTGTAACAATGATTGCCAAAATTATACAATAATTAGTCTTCATGCTAAGAGAATTTTTAAAAAAAATCATAAAACAATCAGAACCGTTAGATATTTACAAAACTACTCTAAGTTATGTGGGTGTGTAGATATATATTTTATGAGCCTACAGGCTCATTACTTGGATAAAACCATTCAAAAAGCTGGCATTTTTGCTACTAGTGCTTTTGTCTAGCTATAAATTCCATGTTAGAAGTAGTATTTTAAATTTAGATATGTGTGTCCTTTTACAGTAGAAAGATAATTGAAAGCTATGGAACAAGAAAAATGCAGTCAAGTAATGTATTTTCATCAATTTGAAACACTTAGGTGAAAAAAGGCCAACCAAAAAAGCCTCGGGGGGGGGGGGGGAAGTGAGGGTTTTTTTTCCAAAAATGCCATTTCCCTCCTAAAAAAAACATTTTTTTTAATGAGCACTTCCAACTCTAATTAATAATAATAATCAAGTATCCAAGCAATTTCAGGAATTCTGTTAGATATTTATTTTATTTGAACATATTCAACATAATTTTAAGGACATAACTTCCAATTAATATTTATATCAAATGTATTTCATGCCTGTCTTTCAACTTGGCAGCAGGTGCGTCGTGTGATAATGTTCGCACGAGCACGTGAACGCTCATGTATGTCTTAAATTACGTACATATTAAATACACACACACATACGTATATTTAATCGAAAAAATACTATGTTTGATGTACGATTATATACACACAATTTACTCTGACACGACTTCTTTCACGTCTGATAACGTTTCTAGAAAGTTGGTAACACTGACTCGCACGATGTTCCGCAGAGGGCATTGAACACAATTGCTGTGCGTGTTGCATAGAGATGACAGCTAAGGGGCTGTTGGCCACTAAAATGTTCACTTCGCTGTGCTAACGCTGATGAAAGCGGCAATACTTTTTACATTCGGCACCAGAGTGCAGCATGTACAAAGTACAGGGCATGTCTAGGGGTACTCGAAAAGGTCTGTGCTACATAGTTGCAAACTTTAGCAAGAATTCACAAACCTGGATTTTAAGTGGGTGAGAGACAATTTCCCCTAGGTCCTTCTTATATTACTTCAAATATAGAGTGGTTTTGGGGGAAAATTATTGAAAAATGAATTGAACTGTTATTCTCACTTTTTCAATTGAAGATGAAATTACAAGGGAGAGGAGTAAATTTGCATTAAGTACGAAAACATTATTGTGAACACTCGTATGCGAACCGCATACTGCTTGGCACTCAATTTTAGGTGACCTTAAGCACTAGGCACCTCATTGATTGGAAAATATGACATCACATGAGATTTAAATTTTCTTCATCATGTTTCAGAGATCGAAAATAAAGGGAAAAGGATCAAAATAGGAAAAAATTACTGAAATATGTTGTTTTATGTAAAATATGTAAAAATATGTTACATAAAACTTATGCAAAATCATGTCAGTTATGTAATTCGTTGACATTTTCGTGTTCAAGGTATGTATCTAGAAAGGAATAGAATATGTAATTACATCTAGTGATCAGCCTTTAAAATACTTCCAGAATCACCTATTGGTTTGTAAACAACCGAACTCTTTTTCATAAATTTATTTTCTTGCTTTAGGTAATAGATGTATCTCATGTAATGGTGAATATGAGAATTTTGATTCTGAAATTGTGAAAAATCGTCACGTGATGGGAAAAAAAGGATTTCATTTTCCTGATCAGCATTCAAAATACGTTCAGAATCACTTACTGATTTTGAAACAACCAAAATTTCTTTTGCTGCTTTAGGTAATAGATGAAATGTAAAGTGAATATGAAAATTTTTGATTGTGAAAATGTGAAAAATCCTGATGTGAGAATAAATGGATGTCATTTCTGTGATCAGCATTCAAACTACTTCCAGAATCACCTATTGATTTCAAATCATCTGAATATTTTTTAAAAAAATGCAGGGCAGTGTAATTAAATGAAAAATGGATTATCAATATACAGACTATGTTTCTTGAATTCAAAAGGCATTTCATAAGTCATGTGTTCATTTTTGGACACATTTTCTCCACAACTGTGCTGACAAAGGAGTGCATGAAGCAAATATGAAAAAAGAGCACCATACAAAGTTTATTGTGCTATGGATCACCTTAAACTCACAGCAACATCATTATTATTGCAATATTTTTTGCTGATTATGTGCACAGTTTCTCATTTGCAACTTGGTATGCACATAAAACGTGTTTAGCATATCATTTTATCCATTTATAAGCAGTTTCAGGTAACGATCATGAACACATTGAAAAAATGTTATGTTCCTATTTAAACAGAGCCATTTCTTACCTTCATCATGAGCATTATGTCGAATATCCAAATTAGGAATGTGATCTCCCACATGTATTAGAAATATTTCTATGTTGCCGGTTGAAAAATCACATTCTTCCCATTCGCACTGTAGATCAAGCTTCTCACGGCTAAATCTCACTGGCTCGATCACACGGCCATGTTTATGGGGAATGAGCTCATCTCCGGAATCACACGAGGCATCTTCAAAAGAACTTTTGAAGGAGATTCTGTGCTGCATGACTGTAACCTTCTGATCATTTTCTTGCTGCACATCCCACATGTTTTTTCCAGCGTTTCCTGCTTGGTCCAACTTCCCAGATGATGTGCCTGCATTTGCATCATATGGGTCCGCAAGAAAATGTTCATCAATGTCTGTATCATCTACCATTTCCATATTTGTTATGTTGTTTAACACATTCCTCTTTCTTTTCAGAAGTGACATGCCTAATATAATGTTCTGAAAAATGAAGAAATGTTTTAGTCAACTTTATTGTATTGTAACACACTTTATACAGTAATGCGCACAGAGTTCTGAATGTGTAATCCAATATGTCAATATACGCATACACATTTTCTACATGAATTGAATTCTATGCATGTCTTTAGCACATACTGAACAGACTTAAAGTTTTTTGTACAAAACAATTTTTCCACCTCACATTTATAAGCTTACACTAGTAACATTGTCTTGCATTACTGGACCCCTCTCCGATTTTCTTCATATTTGGCATACTCACTAATTGAGGCCTCCTAATCACGAATGTGAAGTTAAAATTTGTCAGAAACGTCTAGAAATTGCAAAATAAGCTAAAATAAGGTGTTAGTTTTCAGAATGGAAACTGTCGATTTTCGCGAAATTTTTTGTTTCACAACCAAATATATTTATTCCTGATACTACCACGACACCAAATTTTAACTATGTTTGCCTAACCTAACCAAACTAACCTAACCACGTGCCAATGGTTCGTGGAGCTAGCGCCAATGGTTCGCAATTTCTACACGTCACCGACAATTTTTAACTTCAGATTCGTGATTAGGAGACCTCAATTAGTGAGTATGTCAAATATGAAGAAAATCGAAGAGGGGTCTGGTCATCTCAAGTCATACCCAGTTCTGCTCTAACATGCTAACAGTGTCACTATACATATATTTTCAGTACATTAGGTTTGATTGTAGGGTTGAGCCAATTCCGATACCTTCCGAGTTGCTAGAACCAAGGCCAAGAGCAACATTTGTCCTTTTCAAAAGTTCGTTCACCCTGCCATATGGCAGACTGGAAGAAGCTCCATAGATTTTATGAGAATTATTGCACAAAAACCCCCACCCTCCTGGGAAGCAGATGATTGACAAGTTCAAAGGCATGGGAAAAAGAAAAGTTGCACCCAAACTTCTGGAAGACATTAAACTACCTGGTGAAGGCTGTATGGAAATAAAATAAATCAACCATTTCTAATTCCTGCTCCCACACTCGTGGGTTAAGAAAGGTGGACGTTTTTAAAAACAGCATCACTACCATGCCGGGCTGTTTCCGAGCCAGATGATTGAGGAGTTGTTGGGAAAGATGGGTGAAGGTTGCTGTGGAATTTATTTTATCTACATTCAAGCAGGAAGGGAGGGTTCTGGATTCAACAATTTCTTCTTGTACTCTTCCTTTCTGAGTAAGTCTTTCATGTGACTGTTAGTATCGGCTGATACCACAGAGACTAATTTTTATTGCAAATGACAGAGATGGAGAGAACACAATAAAAAGGTGTTATTTTAATAACAGAATTTGCATATATTTTTACATCACTCCCTCTCCATGTTAACCAAAATGACAAGAATGAATAGTGTTGGCATCAAACTGAAGAAGAGACCAAGTCCACCATTTTTTTTTCTTTTGTAACTGCAACACGTTAAAAAGTCTTGCAACATTTGGAAAACCTCTTTCTTTGATTAAATGTCACAATACATTAAAATATTACAATGCTTCATGAGAATAATTTGGGAGTTATTTAATGTCATTAAAGGAATGTGATGTGATGAGTATGACTTGGTAACTATTATTATAAAATCGGGTATGACTTGAGATGACCAGACCCCTCTCCGATTTTCTTCATATTTGACATACTCACTAATTGGGGCCTCCTAATCACGAATCTGAAGTTAAAATTTGTCGGTCACGTCTAGAAATTGACGTTAGCCTCACGAACCATTGGTACTAGCCCCACGAACCATTGGCACATGGTTAGGTTAGGCAAACATAGTTAAAATTTCGTGTCGTGGTAGTATCAGGAATATATATATTTGGTTGTGAAACAAAAAGTTCGCGAAAATTGAGTGTTTCCATTCCGAAAACTAATGCCTTATTTTCGCTTATTTTGCAATTTCTAGACGTTTCCAACAAATTGTAACTTCAGTTATGTGATTAGGAGGCCTCAATTAGTGAGTATGCCAAATATGAAGAAAATCGGAGAGGGGTCCAGTCATCTCAATTCTTTCCTAAAATCGAATTTTACAAATATCGGTATCGGTAGGTATCAGTTCAAAGTGGTATCAGCTCTGACCTATTCGATTGCCTTAGTATTTTCACATTCACTTTGTTACGACCTTACTTATTTTGTAACTTTGCAATTCCGTGTTAAAAGAAAAATTGATATAGTGTTACCTCAAGTCCTTGTTAATGTCCGTGATACTACATGTTGTATGGCTCGGGTTGTGACGCAAATATGAACGCGCCAATCAAGGCGTTGATGAACTAATGTATTCACCTTTCTGTAACAATCTAATGAAGTCAGCTCGCTTAAGACAACGGGCATTTATTATGATGTAAATATAGATTTGCCAATCAAAGATTATCCATGTTTGATGAACTAACCTAATTGTAACTTAATAATAGCAGAACATTTAAATTTGTATATTTTCAAAATGTAAGATTTTATCAACCTTAAAGAAATAATTGTTAACTCAAATGAATACGTAAACTTTTTGTGTAAATTATTAATTGCTAAACTATGTATTTTTCAAATATTCTTCCATTGTAATTTGGAGTATTGTAATAAGAAATTACCTAAAGACAGGTGTTCGAGGCTGGAACTTTGGGTATAAATACGAAGCAGTTTGGTCCATAGAGAGGTCTGTTCTGGTGTCAGTCTAGGAAGAAGTGAATACGTGCAAGCCGCTCTTCTGTAAAACCTAGACTGGCCAAACAAGAACGGTCTAATCTAGGAAGAAGTGAATAGGTGTATGCCGCTCTTCTGTAAAACCTAGGTTAGCTGAATGGGATATAAGTTCCAATTTAGGAAGAAGTGAATAGGTGCAACCCGCTCTTCTGTAAAACCTAAATTGGCCATCTCGGGAGATAACTCCAAGTCTAGGAAGAAGTGAATAGGTGTATGCTGCTCTTCTGTAAAACCTAGGTTTGGGCCACCCTAGTTTGACCTTTCTAGTAAGTTTGAAATTATCTATTAACAATTGATCTCCAAGTTCCAGTTACGAGTTACCTAACCACTGGCTGTAAATACTCAAGCAGTAAATAAACTTTTCATTAAAACTTCACGACTTTGGTTGGATTTGTTCTGCACCTACCCTAAAGATAGGTTTCAGTGTAGACCCTTAGAGCCTCCATGCTCCCGACTATAGGAGTAAAGGCTGAGGAAAGTTACTAGGAATGTAACAACTTTCTGCTCCTGCATGTGTATGTGTTTTGCATGTGAATATGAACTCATTTTCAGTATTCGAAATGCTTTCCTCATTCTACTGTACAAATTGTAAAAAGCATTACACAACAAGCAAAATTACTTCTTAACTCTGAATTAAAATTGTTTTAATGTAAATTAAAATACTTCTATTGGTTAAACTAATTTTATTATTTAAACCTATTTATTGTATTATGTAATGGAGGTAAAAATCTGAAATTCCCCGGACACCTATAACTTCTTTGTTTTGTCAATTTTTGACATTTTGTACTTACCTATCTGCTTCGCAGAGGAACATTCTTTAATGTGTATTCACGTTTTCTTTTGATCAAAGTATTTGCAATTTTTTTTTTAAAAAAAAAAGTGTTTTTGTAACTGAAGAACGTACGTTTCCGCAAATGGTTTGTGGGGCTACGTGTCAATGGTTCGTGGGGCTATGCGAGAATGGTGTGTGGGGATACGCATATTTTTTTCGAAACCAATTTTTAACTATTGTAACCTATACGTGACCCTACCTAACCTAACCTGACCGGAAATGGTTCATGGGGCTATGCATCAATGGTTGAATTTCCGCTATGAAACATTCCCACATCACACAAAACACCTTCCAGATGTTAGACAATGCTACAGGAACTTATTACCATAAGTAGTTTCTTCTGTAAAAATGAAGAAATCTGTCCGGGGAATATCAGATTAATACCAGCCTTTTTTCAACATAAATAACTATTTTTCGAGTCCAAACAGTGCTCATTACTTTAAGGAAGGTTCAAATTTCGTGTGACAATGATATCCAAAATTCTACAGTAATTAATCTTTGTGCTAGGAGAAATCATAAAACAATCGGAACCGTTACCGAATTCAGTTCCAATGAAATGCATATTTATATTTGTTCTGCTATTTTGAATTTTCAATGTTCTAATTGGCAGAAGCAGTTTTCATTCGAACATATTTAAAAAAAAAAGGTAAAACTGCATATTCTCTTGAAAGATCAAGAATACAACAGAATCACTGGCAAATATTGTATCGTAGGGCTTGATAGCTTGGAATTCTGTATTTCCCACTTATTTCACTCATTAAAAAGTAAGGGAGTGATTGAATATATTTTCCTCAGATATTTTGCAAGGAGTGGTGCTATCATCAGCCTGTTACGGATTATTTACGTTGTCATATAACTTATGGGACTTGAACGCTTTTGATTTACTAACAACCATTACGCGCCAACGGGAAATGGCCCCCAATCGAATCACAGTGCTTGTAGAATCACAATACTAAGAACAATTTTGGCCATGGATGTTCCGCTCATATTTTCGCTTTCTACGGCAACTTGATCAATTTCAATAATTTTTTGGTGAAATTTGCTTTTCAACTTCTCAGTACTGTAGCACAGGAGTATACACTATGTCAAATCGCCAGATTCAAGTCATAATAATAATAATCTAAATGTAGTTACATAAGCACACTTGTCAATCAAATACACCAGAACAAGGGTTTTTTAATCTACTATGCGTAATTTATTTTGTAAATTACAATACCATACCTCTTTGGCATTTACGAAAGTTCTTTCCAGGAAAGAGAAACGCTCAAATCGCAGGACACTGGAGAATGGAGACTGGACGGGTTTCCCTTGTTTCACAACACTCTTGCTACGGTATGTTCTGACGTCTAATGAAGAATGCCTACCAGGTTAGGTTAGGTTTGGTTCCATTAGCATAAATACAATTAAAAATTATTATTTAGACTAAGAGAAGTAAACCTAGCTAGCCTAACCTAACAACGTAGGCATTTAGCCTAAAATTAAAAAGTTTTCTCTGTAACGTCAGAACACAATGTTGCTTCAGCGTTGTGCAATAAGTGAAACCCAAGACGGGACTGGAGTATTTACTTTAGTGGTCCTACGAACTGCCCTTGCCAGTGCAGTAAATAGTGGAAAATTTAGTGAAAAGAAGAATGAGGATTTGTTTCTTGGAGAATATTAAATATAACTAATTTAAATTTCGCTAATATTCAACGCATGTAATTAACCAACACACTATTCTTTTTCCGCTTTTCGGTTGTAACTGCAGTAGGAGACGTATCTTGTGACATTTTTACATTCTACTGTTGTTAACTATACAGCAAGATACGGGTTTTAGAATTATATACTCAGTTCCGGGACGAATGATATCTGCCAACATAGGGCCCGTTCCGAAAGTCGCACGAGTTTAACGCGTTAAACGAGTTATGGTAACTGGCCGTTCCATAAGTGCTTCCGTGCGTTTCGTGAGTTTCATTATGCTGTCCCAAAAGTCGCATTCCGTGCGTTTCGTGCAAGAACGAGATTCACCAAACGCACGGGCCAGGATGCTGGTTTGTTCCGTGAAAATCGTCTGCTCCTTGCATACAAAGCGCGTGCTGTTGGATTCAAACTGCACTAGTTCGGAAAATGTATTATAATTTTAACAGATAGCGATATGAAGCAACATGCACAAGATAAGTATGCCTTGACCGTTCTTAGAATGTGATTAAAATTAGTAACAGTGGCCATAATAGAGTTTATTTTTGCCATAAGGACATTCCTTCCGCTGACGCCATGCGGAAACTTTGCCTAAACAAAACGCTGCGCCTGCGCTTTCGCCTAGAGTGTCCCATAAGTCCGTAAAATAACTGGTTTCACCAGATTCACGAGCCCAGTTATTTTCGTTGAATGCGTTCGTTTCGTTAAGACTTTCGGAACGCACCCCTAGTCAATAACTACCATGGGCTTGGGGGAAGGGGGTTAAGGAATTTAGAGTTTTCTGCTCATCTCCACTTTCTTTCATTTCCTTGCATCTGTCCTTCTCTTCGTCTTGTTATTTTCGCAGCAAGTACTCTATGGTGTGCGCGAACTCGAAAAGTTTTTACGGCAATAGGAAGAAAATAACCGTTCCGATCCAGACTTTTCGGGATTCTGAAAAATTCCAAATGACCAGGTTAAAAAGTGGTTGATTCACGATGTTTTCTACACCATAAGCACAGACCCTATAAGTCACTTCAATATTTTTACAGTGTCGGAAAGTTTTGAACATTTTCCGACATTTAGTCGGGATATGGCGGATGTTCCCCCTAACCAGACCCAAAAATCCGGTCCCACCATTGAACTATATATATATATATGTTCAATGGGTCCCACACACCCATGGGTGTCCGGAAGGGGGGCAAGGGGGGCCACCGCCACCCCTGGAAAATGAATGTGTACCTAAAAATTATATATTTCACACATAATAATAATAATAAATTTTCTTTATTCAGCGGGCGAGGTTCAGCCAAGGGCTGCTCTGCCACCTAACCCTTGTCAATATGATAATACATATGAGATGATTATAAACTTATGGAGCAGTAAGCTAAACGTAAAAAAAAAAATAATAATAATAATAATAAAAATGAAGAAAGAAAAAAATACATAGGAATTAGTTGCATACAAAAAAAAAGTGTAACTAGAAATCCAAAAGACAATAGTAATAATAATACAATTCCTTATAGTGAGTGACTTGATACCTTCAGTATGTGCCCCTACTCTGCCATTGTTCCATTAACAGCAGATCTTTTATTTTACCTTTGAAATATAATGGGTTGTTTACACTAGCGATATTTGCAGGCAATGCATTCCATGCTTTGGGAGCCGAAAAGGAGAAAGATGATTTGTAGGCCGTGGTAGAGTGATGGGGTAAATCGAAGTTGTTCCGCTTAGGGGCAACATACTGATGGATTTCTGTAGTTCCGTTTCTAGGATCTTACAGATACGACGACGCATATATTAACAATAACAACTATTTATTACTGCCAAAACGGTAAGATACAAAATTGTACAAATTTCTATGACGTCTTCACCTCGAGACCGCCATTCTACGGGATACCCACAGACTATTCAATCCCGCGTAAAGTGAGCATAGTTGCCAGTCCGCAACAATTTCCCTACGGGAATGCATTTTCTCAAACAGGTACTGCGGTTTATCTTCTGTCAGTATGCGGCGTATAAAACAGAGATAGTGCAACTTCCTTCTGTTTGCCATGGTAAGAACCTGATTATTATTTAAGAATGGAAGAATATGACCGTATCTTTTTGCTTGAAAAATGTATCGGAAGCAGGCATTTTGCACCATTTGTATTTTTTTTACTGAGCTTTTGCGAGAGTTGAGGGCCGTAAACATTATCACAATAGTCGAACAATGGGTAGATTAATGCTTGAATGAGTCTTACCTTGCATTCCGCAGGGAGGAAGTCACGGAAACGATTGAGATTCCTAAGTGTTCCATAAGCTTTCCTACATCGCGTCTTTACATGTTCTGTTCAATCAAAAATTTCGTCAAAAATCAGACCAAGATTTTTAGCAGTGTTATTCCTGACAATGGGTAAATTGTTTATTTTGAGCTCGATCTTAATATTTTTAATTAACGACCTTGAATAATTAGAAGCAATGATTATGAAAGTGGATTTTTCTGGATTTATTTTAAGACCGTTAGATACACACCAGTTACTGACGATGTTCAAGTCAGAATTTAGTGACTGAAGCTTATCTTCCAACGAAGCGTAATGATCTGAGAAATATAACTGGGTATCGTCTGCGTAAAAAATGTGGAGTGAAGAATTTTATGACTTGCTGCAAATCTGCAGTGTAAAGGGTGAAGTGGAGGGGGCGTATTATATTATTATATTGTATTATATTCAGTATTTATCTTAACATTTAGAACGCAGAGAAGAAAATACAATAATAAGTGTAGTTAATTCAAACACGAAACGGGCCAAGTGAGGACAGTAATTGAAATAATTGAAAACATTTTGTGAATTCGTTTGAAGCAAATGCTGCGTTGACTCAGGCACATATCCAAAGGGGGACTCGAGCCCCCCCCCCCAAAGTTTTCTGTTTACACCTGATAAAATGGGTCTTTTTGGTTTCTTGTGTGTGTGAACTTAAATAATGTGACGAAAATTTAAGAAGAGAAATAATTATCGAGGCAAGGTAAATTTTTCTGTAATCCTGTAATTGATAATAGCACGTATCCAAGCTGGGGATAAGGTGGGTCGAGCCCACCCTCAGGAAATATTTCAGTTTACACTAGATAAAGTAGGTTTATGGCTTCTTGAATAATGTGACGATAATTTGAGGAGAGTAATAATTATCTAGGCAAGACAGAAAATTTTCTATAACCTTTTTATTAATAATAGCATGTATCCAAGATGGGGATCAGGGAGGTCGAGCCCCTCTCCAGGGAAATGTTTTAGTTTACACTTGATAAAATTAGGTTTTTGGCTTCTTGAATAATGTGACGATTGAGAGAAATAATTATCGAGGCAAGAGGGAGAATGTTCTACAACCCTGTTATTATCCAAGGTGGGAATCAGGGAGGGGTGTCGACCCCCCCCCCCACCGGGAAATCTTTCAGTTTACAATATATAAATTAGGTTTCTTGAAAAATACGACGATAATTTAAGGAGATAAATAATTATTGAGGCAAGATAGAGAATGTTTCATAACCATTTTATTGATAATAGCACGTATCCAAGTTGGAGATCAGGAGGTCGAGCTCCCGCATGAAATCTATCAGTTTACACTGGATAAATTAGTGTTTTGGCTTCAGGAATAATGTGACGATAATTTAAGGAGCGTAATTATCGAGGCAAGACGGAGAATGTTCTATAACCCTTTTGTTGACAATATTGCACGTAAACTTTTATTGGGCTTTCATTGTTGTTGTCGCAGCGAGCGCGATCATTGTGTAAAGATTAGTCATAATTTAGAAGCTGCACAACAAAGCCTGCCACGAATAGGACGATTCTTTGTATTATTTATTCTTTGGAAAGCGGAAAAGGAAACATTCTTAAATAAGAGGTGGAGTCGAACTACTGGTAACATTAACGAAAGGTTTTATCTGCGGAACATTCTAGAATATAATGAAGACATAAATAAATACCCGGCTTCAATTTCCCGGTTGATCAGTACAACAGAATCTGTTAGTAATTCGAAAATGAAGAGGACTAGTGACGCAATTTCCTGTAAACTACGGAAGTCTACTTCTAGTTCCAGTTCGTGTCCAAAGTTGAAGATATGGCCGACTAGGAGCCTCAGTGTAGTGCTAGAAAAAAAGTCGTTTTCACGTTCAGAAGACACAACGGCGCTTATGGAGAAACCGCACAGTGTTGCCAATACAGCGCTAGCTCATGATGACCTTCCTTCACAATGAAGGTGTTACATATTTTGTATATATAATGATAATTATATGTAATTATTAATATTAATATTATACTGTGAACGTTACAGTTACCATTTTTACAATGATCCATTGAGATCACTACACACGCGAGTGTAATGCACGAATATGACACTTCAGAAATCACTTAAAAAAGTAAAAATCACTGAGCGCTCACACAACTGAAAACACTTTTTCAAGAGAGGGAAAAAGTCTAAACAGACCAAAGCAGATCTCTCACTCAAGTAAGGGGAACCTGGCACATGGGTTAGATGATATTATTATTATTATTATTATTATTATTATTATTATTCAAGTTGCAACCCAAACAAACAAATGAGTTATGGGCCACGTGAACTGATAAGACGTGAATGACTCAAGCAAGGCATGTCATATTTCTATCTTGAAGCCCCATATTTTGTCACGTGTTGGAAAGCCTTTCAAAGGTTAATATGATGTCTATGAATTTATGTGTAAGTTGGAAACTGAAAGGTGATCTTCATTTCAGTATTAATGTCCACAGTAATGTAAACAAAAACAACGTGTATTTGCGACAGCACTAATGTTGCTCACAACAGCAGCATTGGAAATAATTGTCAATTATTAAATTTAAGTAATTTCAATTCTATTATAACAAACTGCATGAAGTTCATATTTTTACTGAATGGAAATAAAATAACAACTGGAAAACTTGGTGGTGATTAGCTGGAATGGTGCGGTGAGTCAGCTCAAGATGGCCAGACAACGTCTCCTTACTTCGCGCGCGGTTCGGGTTAAAAAGAAACTCCAAATGCATGGAAGTAATATTTCTGGGAACCTTTGAGTGGTTATAAAAAATAATTTCATTATTTTCTCCACAACTTTGTCGCTGGAAGTTTTTACTTGGAATTACAGAACAAGAAATGGCCAGCGACGACATTTTCTACTGCACGAATATAAAAAATCTCCACATACTTTATTTGAATATTTTTTAATGCAAATATGCTTTAAAGTATTGATAAATTCTGAGTACCACCATCACCTATGACAATTAAAAAACAGTGTCAATTTTTTTAATAATGAATGCTTCAATTTTACGGCATGTTTCAACGTTAGGAATGAAAACAATGTAAAAATTGTGTTTTCACAGAAAATTTGAGTTTTTAATTTATCTAAAATTATGTAAGCAAGTTACCAGTTTTTTGTGTTCACCATCGTATTCTCTACAAAATTTCCTGCAAAACTGCAGGTACCGATTTTACTTAAGCTAAATTTGTAAATCCAGAAATTTCACAACAGCGCGCTCGTATTTCCCATAAGAAAAGCATTGCCCATAAGAGCCCATTGTCTTCTGAACGTGAAAACGATTCTAGTTCGAGGCATGAGCCGAAGAGATCGAAGGTCTCTAAAGTGAACATTTCACGAGTACCGGATATTGGGGCGGTTTATTAAGACATAAATAAGTTGCACAGATCAACTGTAATTTTATTTGTGCCCGGGCCAAATTTCGTGTATGCAGTCCGAGACTTTCATGGGATAAAAAGGACTTTTATTTAAGCCAACTGGGTTTGACACACACTCAAACACTTAGCTACTACAAAGGGACAGACGAAAATTTTATGAATGTCAAGAAGAGAAAGCAGGAAGATGTTGCATATGTAGATATTTTAGCGGAATTTTCAGGCTCTGCCAGGAGCCGAACCAGGGTCTCTGGTATGTCGTGCCGTTGCTATACTGGCATACTCAGGATTTTCGAAGTGGGGGGGGGGGGTACGTATACTCTTTTCGGTAGTCAGTAGTATTGCCCACGAGACGAGACTTTGGCCTGTCTCGTCTCGTGGAGTCTCGTGGAAATGCTGTCTCGTCTCGAAAATATTCGTTTGTCTTATGACACTTGGTCAATCTCGTCTCGTCTCGAATTTTTAAAAGCTTGTCCCGTCTCGTCCCGTGGGCAACACTAGTAGTCAGTCCTCATTTTACCATCTTTCTCTGCTTTATACCTTCATTTTTTTTAGAAATACTTGGCCAAAGGAGGGTTATGACCCCCACCAACACTAACTCCCTTGGGCACGCCACTGGAGATAAATGAGTGAGCATTTTATCATATTGGAAGACGAAACATTAGATGTGTTGGGAACGGAAGGGTTTTCACTGTGCATTAATTGTTGCTCGATCCAGCTGTATTCGAGAAGATTTCCTTTGTTTCGTGCCGATATATGACAAAACTGCGGAAGCTGTGACGGACAATTTCGAACACTTGCGAGTGCTTAGGCCTGAATATGCACAATTTGGTGGGTTTCAGCTTTTATAAGAGCTGCAAACATGGGAAGACAAGACACATTAGTGGTGTTCAGGCTCGAATCAGGGAGAAATATTCGAAAACTTTGTGCGTCCAGTTCGCAGCCCACAGTTTTGTTACGACCTTACTTATTTTGTAACTTTGCAATGCCGTGTTAAAAGGAAAAATTTATATAGTTTTACCTCATGTCCTTGTTAATGTCCGTGATACTACATGTTGTATGGCTCGGGTTGTGACGCAAATATGAACGCGCCAATCAAGGCGTTGTTGAACTAATGTATTCCCCTTTCTGTAACAATCTAATGAAGTCAGCTCGCTTAAGACAACGGGCATTTATTATGATGTAAATATAGATTTGCCAATCAAAGATTATCAATGTTTGATGAACTAACCTATTTGTAATTAAATAATGGCGGAACATTTAAATTTGTATAATGAATGGAAGTGCATGAGGATTTTCATGGTGGTATCGTTTGGATTCTGTGTGAATAGCGTGTTGAATTGTTTGTTTTTCTAGTTTGAGATCTAATTAATTGAAGTTTGATTTGAGAATAATAGTTCTACAGTTACAAGATTAAATCTCTATATACATTTTACATTTGATATGTGAAAGAGAAAAGAGAAATAAAAACGCTTGTGATTTCCAAAGATGGCTAAGGATGTGAAGATTAATGAAGAAAATTTAATGCAAGCAATCCAGAGTGATATGAATGTGATTGTACCTGAACAGTTAGCGGAAATGGAAGTTAGTGATAAGACTTCTTTCAAAAGAGGTCGATCTAATGAAGAATACACGGAACCTGAAGTGGAGAAAAACCCAAAAAATCCGAAAGTAAGTGCAAGTACAAAGGTTGGTGTTGCTAAATATAGAAATGAGGCATATGATATGTCTTTATATTATGAGGGACATCAAGGCCCATATATCGTGTTGGTGGACAGTACATTACCTGGATCACAGAGCTTGAATACGGTAAAATTAGGTTATAATTTGTGTAAGGAGAAGGTTGATGTTGAATTCGTTAAACAAAGTGGTTTGAAGCAGGCAAAATTGACATTTCGCACAGCATATGATGCAAATAAATTTGCTAAAAATGAATTCATCAAGGAAAAATACCATTTAGAAGCCAGAATTCCTAAAGGTCTTTTAGTGAGAGAAGGATTAATATATGGTGTACCTACCGACATCCCAGTAGACGAGATAATCGAAGACATTAGAGCTGAAGTTCCAATAATAGATGTAATAAGGATGAAGAAAACTTTTTTCAATGGAGAGGGGGAAGTAAGGCAAGAACCTACTAAACTGATTAGTGTAACATTTCAATCTCAACAGTTACCAAAAGAAGTGAAGTTGTGGAGACAAATATTTGAAGTGAAGCCAAAAGTAAGATCTGTGATTTTATGCAAGAATGTTTCCGTTTCTCACACACACAAACACAGTGTAAATCCTCTCCCGTGTGTTATAGATGCGGTCAAGCGGAACATGGAATCTGCAATGCCAGTCCTAAATGTATTAATTGCAAGGGAAACCACTTATCTACCGATAAGTCTTGTGTAAGATGGGAGCAAGAGAGAGAAATACAAAGGCTGATTGCTTATAACAACATCTCCTATCAAGATGCAAGGAAACAAGTACTTTTTGGAATTGATCCACGAAATGAACAGCGAACATATGCGACCTCTGCTAAAGACTTTCCTAAATTGCTAGAGATAAGAAAGGAATCAATAAACAAGGAAAGCCCTTGCACATCAGAAAGTCCTACTACGATCAGATTAAATTCTGTTACAGATTGGGAAAATAGAAGAAATGACACATATCTGAGTAACCTATGTTGGAAGAAAGTGCCACCAGAATCTGACCGGTCTTATGAAAGTTTTAAAAAACAACACGGGGAAAATTTTAGACTGCATTCTGCTTCACAATTGAGGAAAACAATTAAACCTGTTTTGATAAAGGACAAAAATAAACACAAGGATCCACAAATTGCGTCAACATCATCAGCAGTGGCTAATACAAGTGAACCTGTGAGCACGACGTGTTCCTCTAAGGAACAGGATAGAAAATCAGATTCGATTGGACGCCGGACAACAGCGGAGAGTCCTTCTCAGAAAGAATCGCTAGTAAATCTGCTACATCTAATAGCTGAACTTACCACAACAATTTCAGTGAGTGATGATTTATTATATATTAGGAAAATAATCTTAAAATGTAACGAAATTTCTGTACAAATTTTAAAACTAATTCAAGACTTACAAGATTTCGGGGACACCCCTTAATTTAAAACAACAATGTGTTACCAGCAAAGAAAATACTTGCCATTAATAATACAATGGAATTTAAGATCCTTCTCTGCAAGGAAACTTCAATTAATTAAAGTAATAGATGAGTGTCGCCCGTTAATTATTTGCGTTAGTGAGGTATGGGGTTTAAAATCAGAAAATATTCATATTGCTCACTATCATAGTATATTAAATGATTATAATGTGGGAAATAAGGGTGTGGGAATTTTTGTTCATGAAAGTGTACCATTTCAACAAATTCAGTTTAATTCAACACATGATTTATTTTCCAAATATAATGTAGAAGTGGTCGGTATAAAAATTCAGTTAAACAACTTACTTTATAATATTATTAGCTTGTATATTCCATCTCATTATACTTCGCAACAAATACAGAGCTCTCATCTAAATTCTCTTATATCTGGCTTTCAACATCCCTTTATCATAACAGGAGATTTTAATTGTCATAATACATTGTGGGGTGATCATAGAATTGATACTTTGGGAAAGACAGTTGAAGATTGGATGGATTATAATAACTTGACAGTTATAAATGATGGATCTCCAACACATGTTCCACCAAATGGAAATAATATGTCCTCTATTGATCTAACTTTAATATCTGATAATCAGTGTTTTGATTTTGTGTGGGAAATCGACTTTGATTTACGAACTAGTGATCATTTTCCATGTTTCATCACGCTAACATTATCTCAAAAATTTCCAAAATTAATAAAACAAAAAATAATTCGTAAGTGGAGCGTAAAGAGGGCAGATTGGATGAAATATAATTCAGTTTTAGACTTAAAATTTTCAGCTAAAGAATATCAAAACCAATATACTGTACAATATGAAACATTTGTGGATATAATAACTCAAGTTATGGATTATGCCTGTCCCCGACTAAAACCGCAATATGATCGAAATTTTCCTAAAATAGATTGGTGGAATGAAGAACGTTTTCAAGCAAAAAGGAAGCGAATACAAGCATTGAAACAATTTGTAAGTGCTCCTTTACCTGCAACTTTGATAAATTTGAAACGAACTACTGCAAAATCTAGAAAAGTATATATAAAGGCTAAGAGATTTTCATGGCAAAAATATTGCGAAGAAATAAACCCTAACACAAAATTAGACGTCATATGGCGCAAGTTCAGATCACTTAGAAAAGCACATGTAAGTCGGACTTTACCTTTGTCCACTGAATGGAAAACCGATTTTATTAATAAAGTCATTCCTACACCCTTTACATCAGCCTGTGAACCTCCTAATATATTCTACACGTTCTCATCTACATCAAAATACTCAAAGGGGTTCACATCCTCTATCACTGTAAATGAAATTCATGAAATTCTTCAAGGGTCTAAAGATTCTGCTCCTGGCATTGATGGAATTACGTATTCTATGGTACGAAATCTTCCACAGAATGCACTAAGTATGTTATGTAAAATTTTCAATCAAATATTCCTATCGGGTAAAATTCCCGTTGCATGGACCTCTCAAATTATTATACCAATTCTAAAACCAGGGAAAAACCCTTCGTTGGGTCATTCATATCGCCCAATAGCTCTAAGTTCCGTACTGGCAAAAATTTTCGAGAAGCTTTTATTAAAAAGATTAGAGTGGTTTATGGAAGGTCAAAAGGTATTTTCTCCCAGACAAATGGGATTTCGTAAAGGTTATGGAACCCAGGATGCATTAGTAACATTATCTTCTCATATTTATAACGTTATTAAAAGAAACCAATCAGTACTTTCAGCCTTTATTGATATTCAAAGTGCATATGACAACGTAGATATTACTGTTCTATTGAGACAACTACAATTACTAAAAGTGCCACATTGTATACTCATAATGACATGGAAATTGTTATCTAAAAGACAACTTTATTTTCATTTTGGTTCAGAAATGGTAGGTCCAATATATATTGGACAAGGATTACCACAGGGAAGTCCTCTTAGCCCATTATTATTTAATGTTTATTTATCAGATATTAAAACAATAATAGATTCCCCATTTCAGTTTCTACAATATGCTGATGATGTATGTATATATTTAGACTCAAACAATCACTTAAAAGATTTTTCAATGTTTGAATATAAATTAATAGAATTTAACGAATGGTTAAAGCAGAAAAAATTATCAATATCTTTAGAAAAGTCCAAAATAGTAGTATTTAAGCATAAGGGTCTTCTAAATATTTTCAACATTATTCCTAGGAGATTACAAATTCCAATTGTTTCACAAGTAAAATATCTAGGTGTATACTTTGATGCTTCATTATCATGGCAGTATCAAATAAATATGATGAAAAATAGATCCGATAAAATATTTCATTTATTTAAAGCTATGGCGAATACCAAATGGGGAGCACATCCTACCAGCATGCTTATGTTTTATAAGAATTATTATCGAGCAGTATTAGATTATGGATTAATGGTCTTGTGTAATCTTCCAGTAACAAAACTTTCTCCACTAGAAGTCCAGCAACGAAAAATTCTAAAAAGATGTTTGGGATTAATGAACAGTACTCCTAATGTAGTGGTATATATGGAGTCAGTAGAATGTTCGGTTTCTGTGAGGATAAAGTTAATCGCTATAAAAATGTTATTTAAAATTCAACATTCACCATGGCATCCTTTCAATGATGTTTTATTAAATCTTTTAGAGCTGCATGATTCAGGAATAACCAATGATAAATCAGCTACGCTTTGGGTACAACTATTTAGTAAATATCATCATGAATGTAGTCAAGTACTCATAGCAAGAACATTACCAGTGTACTCGTTAGAATTTCCCACACAACCAATTCAAAAAATATATTTCCCGAAATATAATCATACAGCTGAGTTTAGAGAATCTTGGGAAGACTTTTATCACATATATACAGATGGGTCTAAAACTGAAAGTGGAGTAGGAGCAGCTCTTTATGATACTGAAAGAAATATATCAAAAATGTTTAGGTTACCAGTGGAGGCATCCATATTTACAGCAGAAATATATGCGGTATATCAAGCTTTGATTTATATTGGTACAGTTCCTGAACAGAAATTTCTAATACTAGTTGATTCCCAAAGTGTTTTACAAGCAATACAATCTAGTTATAAAAACTTATTTAAAATATCACCATATGTCATCAATTGTATTCGTGCAACTAATAGCTTAATAAGCAATGAAAAAGTAATTCATTATGTGTGGGTAAAATCACACATTAATATTTACGGAAATGAACAAGCAGACAGATATGCAAAACAAGCTGCTCAGATGAATGAAACAATCCAGTTACCATTGCATTACACAGATCTTTTGCCGAGGGTTAAGAAGAAAATTTTTGAAGAATGGAACTTATGGTGTAATAATTCATTACAAAGTGTTGGTGAAAGTTATCGTCCTTATGTTGATTACACTAGGAAAAAACCTTGGTTTTATAATTGTAAAGGTTCAAGAAATGCAATTGTTTTAATAAATAGACTAAGAAGTGGACACGCGAGAACATATCATCATTTATTTAAAATACACATTTTGAAATCTCCGAATTGTGACTGTGGTGATTTAAGGGGTGATGCTCATCATATTATTTTGGAATGTCCAATTCACTCAGAGAAAAGAAAGACCTTATATAAAACTTTGTCAAAAATTAATGTTCCTTTTCCCATTAATATGGCTTCAATGTTGTATGCTCCAGATGTTAGAATTGGATATGTTATACTTGCTTTTTTGAGAAAAGCTGATATAAAATTATAATATATTTTTGTTACTGAATGAGTTAATGTAGTTATATAAAATTGTATTTAAGAGCGTTTATGAACTTTGTGTGTAAAATTTATATTAAAAATGTATCTTATGTACTTATAATGTATGCTGGGCATAAACAGCCACTTGTAAGCTGTAAGTCCAATAAATATTAGTTGAGTTGAGTTGATTTGTATAATTCCAAAATGTAAGATTTTATCAACGTTAAAGAACTAATTGTTCACTCAAATGAATATGTAAACTTTCTTTGTAAATTATTAATTGCCAAACTATGTATTTTTCAAATATTATTCCGTTGTAATTTGGAGTATTGTAATAAGAAATTACCTAAAGACAGGTGTTCGAGGATGGAACTTTGGGTATAAATACGAAGTACAACCTTGGTGACAATGAAGTTCGACCAGAAAGGAATACGTGATTAAATGCACAGAGGCATAGGCGGTGGAATGGGTGACCCGCAGAAGTGACGCATGTGTGTAAGAGGAGGCGTGTGAGCAGGCAAGAATCGTGATCCCAGCATGTTGCACCAAAGGTCACGTAAAGAACGACAACGGGGAACTATACGCGTGACATTGAACTTCGACCAGGCACCAGACACATACGGAAATTCCAGATAGTGGCGCATTCGACGGAAGCATGACGTCACGGACACGATAAGGGAGTCCGCCGTATATAAGCGCGTGCTGTGCACCAAGGAACCGCAGTGCATCATCACCATGGCCAGGGGCAAACCTATTGACAACACCGTGAGGAGAAGAGTGGTGAAGTTGCAACGGGATGGACTCAGTGAACGGGAAATAGGGCGCCAACTGAACTTACCCAAGTCAACCGTCCACTGCATCATCAAACACCACCAAAATACGGGTACTACAGAGCCAGGTAAGGCCCCCGGTCGAAAACGCCTGCTGAGCGTGCGTGACCTACGGATATTTAGGCGCTATATCCAGACCAACAATCATGTTTCCGTGGCCGAATTACGACTGTGGACTCGCGAATGCTTTCACATTGAAGTGTCAACCAGAACCATTCGCCGTTACCTACAGCGATGCGGTTACCGAGTGTACAAGGCGAAACGTAAACCCTTCCTTTCCACGTTGAAGAAAGGCAATCGACTAAGGTGGGCACGAATGTACCGGGGATGGACATTTCGGCAGTGGAACAGGGTTTTGTGGACGGACGAATCCATTTTCAATGTTGTGTACGGGAAAATACGGAAAACAGTCATTTGTCGGAAGGAGGAACAGAATGAAGCAAAATGTTATGTACGTCGGGTACAGAAACGTGCGGCAGTGATGGTATGGGGATGCATGACGGCATCTGGGGTTGGCCCACTACACGTCTGTGAGGGCATTGTGAATGCACACGCCTATACACGCATACTGGAGCGGCATCTTCCCACAGTGCGAAGGCACCTGTCCACAGGCGGCGTCTCATCTTTCAACACGACAATGCCAGGCCTCATACAGCGCAGCTGACAAGAGAATGGTTGACTCGCCATCACGTGCGAACTCTGCCATGGCCACCATCGAGTCCCGACCTCTTGCCCATTGAGAATGTGTGGCGTGTTCTTAAGCGACGTGTGCAACAGAGGGGACCCACGACAGTGGCTGCTCTTATCGCCTGCCTGCAGGAGGAATGGCACCGCATCGATGTGGAATACCTTGAACGACTCGTCCGCAGCATGCCCCGACGCATTGCCACAGTTATTCGCCGACAGGGCGGCATCACACCATGGTAAACAGGATCCCCTCTAACAGTGGTCGAACTTCAATGTCACGTGTAGATGGACGAAAATGTTTTATTTTGTGTGGACACCATACATTGCTGCGTTGCAGCGGAAATTTATGTTTTCCTTTGTTCCATGTAGCCTGCTGAATAAAATATGTTCAGCATATGCATGTGTTCTCCTTCTTTCACAATGCACTCCTATATTTGTGACTGGTCGAACTTCATTGTCACTAAGGTTGTAGTTTGGTCCGTAAGGAGGTCTGTTCTGGTGTCAGTCTAGGAAGAAGTGAATAGGAGCAAGCCGCTCTTCTGTAAATCCTACACTGGCCAAATAGGAACGGTCTAATCTAGGAAGAAATGAATAGGTGTATGCCGCTCTTCTGTAAAATTTAGGAAGAAGTGAATAGGTGCAACCCGCTCTTCTGTAAAAACCTAAATTGGCCATCTCGGGTGATAACTCCAAGTCTAGGAAGAAGTGAATAGGTGTATGCCGCTCTTCTGTAAAACCTAGGTTTGGGCCACCCTAGTTTGACCTTTCTAGTAAGTTTGAAATTATCTATTAACAATTGATCTCCAAGTTCCAGTTATGAATTACCTAACCACTGGCTGTAAGTACTCAAGCAGTAAATAAACATTTCATTAAAACTTCACGACGTTGGTTGGATTTGTTCTGCACCTACCCTAAAGATAGGTTTCAGTGTAGACCCTTAGAGCCTCCATGCTCCCGACTATAGGAGTAAAGGGCGAGGAAAGTTACTAGGAACGTAACAGTTTGAATCTCGCATTGTCGAGTGGATTGTCCATCCATTGTGTAACAGCTTCGTGAAAACACTCAGACACCAAAGATGTTTTGATGCCTGATGAGAAGAAACGGACAAACACGTTGTGATAAAAATGGCAGCCTTAAACAGTGATTACTATTTAGGGGACAGTTGCTTCCCATTTTTTTGCCTCCGCACTATGGCCTCTTAATGCTAGGCCTTGTCTGCCGAGAGAAAGTAAACTTTCTTTGCCCCCCCCCTGCCCCCCCCCCCCGTTTTGCCAGCAAAGGGCACCACTGGCCTTAAACATACACTTGTGAGTTTATATCTATAACCCTTAAAAATATATTGTTCTTGCCACCTCGAAAGGAATTTCTGGATACGTGCCTGCGTTGACTGTACACTTCATTTTGTATGACAGTACTTTCTACCATTGATTGGACTCTGTCCCGACTATCTCTGCTGCAGCAAGGCTGCTCATAGCGGCAGAGAAGGGGGGGGGGGATCGAGTGGGCAGAGCGAAGCAGTACACGATGATGCGAAAGCTAGTAACTACAGCCGCTTTCACCCGTTCCACGCAATCCCGTTCCCTCTCACGTGTTCATTGGTAGAGTCGTCTCGCGTCACTACTTGCGCAGAGACTTGTTTTCGTTCGCTTGCTCCAGCGAAGTTCTTTTCTTGTGTATGGAGTGACCGTTCAAAATATTCTTGGGTAGAACGCAACGCAACGCACCGTGCTTTCATTGTTGAAACGCCATTTTCTGCACCCTGTATTAGTAAAATGAAATTAAAGATAAAACACATTTTCAATTTTTTCAATTATAAACATTGTTGAAAAATGCTTAAAAGTAATAATATTAATTTTTCCACAAGGCCGTAAATTTCAGTTTCTTCATGTATTTTTCTTGCAGAATTCCAATTGATACAAAAAAGTGTTCCATTTTCTCAGGATGACGATAAGACCAAATAATCTTATTCGCAATATTGGAAGAAAACTGAAGATGGAAATTAAAAAAAACATTAAAATCATGACTTTTTATACTTATAAAAAAATATATACATAAAAACGTAACGTTTCCACCCTCTAAGAGGGTCTTCTTCAGACGAATATTCACAATTGAGGGTGGAAACGTTACGTTTTTATGCATATTTTTTTATACTATAAAAGTTTTCCTTGGTCAGCATTTTAATGTTTTATTAATATGGAAACAAGGCTTAACGGTGTTACAATGGAAATTAAAGCTCAAATTACTATACTATAAGAAAATTATTTTTTTGAAAACCTTGAATTGATGTTTTAAGTCCTTTTTATGCACAATTAGGCTAATCAGGACTGGACCTACAGTTTAAAGTGGGATCCGAACCACTGTGTAATGCACCTCCACCATGTATCGAACCTCTTGAGTACAAGGCGACGACGTTACCACTACGCCATCGGGGAGGCTTTTATTTGAAAACCGGGAATAAAGGTAAACGTGAAGCAGAGTGATTGTTTGTTCGTTTCAAAATACTTAAGTACACAACTTGCCTTCGCACAATGTCCAAAGTCCTGTTTCACAGTTCTTCACGAATTATACTGGTTTGTTCTGCAGCTGTCTTTAGAAGTAACAGTAACATTTTCGTGTAACAGTAACTGTAAACTACTTACTTTATGAAATTAGTACCTGAAATTCAGTTTTTTTTTCACCTAAATAGTAACTAAATTGAAAGTTAGTTGTACACTCCTGTTCACATAAAGTGTCACTCTTTATAGGGTCGAACAGTTGAAGTATGTACCAATTGATCTGAACAGAAGTGTACAATTACTATTTTTTTCGCATTGAAAGGAATTTTCTTTTGTTCCATTTTTACAATTTGTTGAATCATGTCCTCGCCTGGAACAATGGATTGAAATCTTGAGACCATCAGAACAATCTTATTTATTGCCAAGAACCAGAATTTATCTCTTCCAAGCGAATTTTAATTAGAATAATTTCGACATAAGGCTATATAATCTCCAACAATCCTCATTGGTATACCACAGTTCAACAGTAATTCTGAATAATATATTGTTTGCTCAACAAAAATACAATAAAATATTATTTTTTTCATCTTTAAGTAAAATATGTGCATTTTATTGCCTCTGTATTTACTTATAAAATATATTAACTTAGTTATAATTATATGGTTGATTGATTTAGTTTATTTTACTACGCTTTTCTGCCATTTTTGTCTAATCGCAAAGATGAGAACGAGTGATAATATGATGAAACTTATGAAGGATCACATACAAAGAATATCCATGCCGGGATTCGAACCAGAGACTCCTAGCGTCGTAACTCGCTGTTCTAACCACTCCAACACGGAGACCAGCAGTTATAATTATATATGAAACTTAATGCCAAGTTGTTGGTGGTCATCTGTGATGAAATTAATAGTGCGCTTGCATTTCATGTTCTGAACCATGTCTTAAAATATACAACTAATCTAGAATAAAGAAATAATTACAATTATTGTAATAGTAACTAAATTAGATACTTTTTAAAGCAAAAGTAATTATAACTGAATTAATTTCTCAAGTGATTAACTTTGAATTACTTTTCAAAAGTAACTTTCCAAACACTGTTGATATCTTAGAGTTCAGCATTACTCAGATAAGAATTGTGAGAGAAGTTTTATAAGATACAATATGGTAATAATTACTATTATAATAAAATTCAAATCATTCAAAAATCATTGCATGAAAGGACTACAAAAACTATTTATTCGGGATATACGTATAAATTCACATTAACATTTTTGTTTCAATGTAACTTCATTCTCCTTCTTGCTCATCCTGCAAAACATTATGTCGTTCTTTCATAGATACATATCCTTCTTGCTGTCTTGTAATCATCATCCCACTCAGAAAGCAATGATGGGCAAATACCCTTAAAAATTGGAACTAGAAAAAAATTCAAGGAATATAACTATAACTATGTATGTGCTATAACTTGACAGACAAGACACACACGTTATACCATTCCCATTATTTTCAGTTTCTCTAATATACCGTTCCCAATTGCTGACTACTTGCAACCAGATATTAAGAAGTCTTGCAACATAATTTCTTGAGTATATTTTGGACTCTTGATATCTTGTAAACCATCACCATTCAACCATGTATCTGCAAATTGTGTACAGGTCAAACAATCCACAAAGACGATTTTGATTCCATAGAAGCATATCCACAAACTTCCACGGTATTGGGTTGCCATTGTTTGTCAAATCTGTTGTCCTTTTTACAAATTTCAAAGTATTCCTAGAAGACATATCAAATGGATTCTCAAATGTTCATCTGCAAGAGGAGCAAATAAAAATATTGTTAATATGGTGTATGAGACTATGGACTTAACAAAGATGAAAAAAAAAACATTTTCATTACATTACAACCTGAGACAAGTTGAGTTAATAATAAAATGAAAACAACTTAGAGATGTTGTGTAAGTGGATGTGAATATAATTGATCTAAACTAGACTATAATTGTTAACGTAGTGGACCTGTTATAACAGAATTATTAAAGGTTTGATTCACTATATCAGCTCAGATTCAGATCTATCTTTACAGTGCATGTTAAATATGACTTCGACTTCAGTAGGTTCTTGAATCAAATATTCGTAACATAATCAGGACAGATTATGATTTCTCTGAAAATAATCAATCTTACCCACAAATAAATGATTGGCTTTGCACTTGTAAAATATGTAAACTAGTAAAATTTCCTAATCTATGCTAATTTGTAAATTCTCAGTAAACACGCAAACTATTGTTTGGTAGACTGTTAGGACTTTACTCTTTTAGCTGTTAGGGTGTACTTTTACACTTTGAATACATAAAGCTTGAATTTATTGGAAATGCTGCACTACCATTACAAGGCGTTCAAAATTATGAAAGAACGAGAAAACGAAGAGTTTTATACAGCTTACAAAACCGGTTTTCTGACCTGGAGAAAGAAGATAACAACGTTGTCCAGAACTTGCACAAAATTCGGGGATCTCACATTAAATCTATTCCAATCCAACCTAACTTAGCTTAACCTACTTAATGCATTTAACACTTGCGAGCTATATATATATATATATATATATATATATATATATATATATATATATATATATATATATTCATTCATTCATTCATTCATTGTTTTCTGCCTAATTGGCAGGTTTTTCACTGCAATCTCCAGCTTTCCCTGTTCTCTGCCTTACGCTTCGTAATAGCATACGACCCAGTTAATTTAATATCATCCATAAGCTGATATCTCTTTCTTCCACGGACTTTTCTTCCTTCAACCATTCCCTCCAAGGCATCTCTTAGCAGGCAGTTTCTTCTTAGACAGTGTCCTAACCAGTTTCTTTTCCTCTTCTTGATGGTCTCCAGTATAGATCTTTTTTTCACCAACTCTTTTCAGTACGGCTTCGTTTCTTACCTTGTCCGTCCATTTTACACGCTCCATTTTTCGCCATGTCCACATTTCAAAAGCTTCGAGTCGTTTCTCTTCATTTCTTCTCAACGTCCAGGTTTCTGCACCATATAGTGCTACACTCCACACAAAACATTTCACTAATCTCTTCCTTAGACCTATGTCCATGGGTCCACAAAAAACATTTTTTCTTCTATTGAAAGCTTCTTTTGCTATTGCGATTCTCATTTTCACTTCTTGGTTGCAGCTCATGTCACTGCTTATAGTGCATCCGAGGTACTTGAAGCTATCCACTTGCTGGATTCTTTCACTGTTTGCTCTCACATTAATATTCCTTGGTTTCCGTCCTATAACCATTGCCTTTGTCTTCTTTACATTAATCTTCATCCCATACTGCTCACAGCTGCTGTTTAACTCTTCTAACATACTATTTATGGTTATTTCATCCTCAGCGAATAATGCCATGTCATCAGCAAATCTTATGCAGTTTATTCTTCTTCCTCCTAATTTGACACCTCCTGTGCCCTGGAAACAAGTTTGCACTATATCTTCTAAATAAATATTAAACAAAGTAGGCGATAGGCAGCATCCTTGTCGTACTCCTCTTCCAATTTCACAGCCTTCTGTCATTTCGTCTCCTGTTCTCACTTTAACTCGTTGATTCATGTATAAGTTGCTTAGAAGTCTTCTCTCTTTCCAATCTACATCAATTTTCTTCAGAATTTCTAAAAGTTTAACCCAATTCACTCTATCAAAGGCTTTCTCCAGGTCTACAAATACTACAAACACCTCCTTTCCATTCTCTAAATATCTTTCCCCAATGGTCCTCAGTAAACCAATTGCATCCCTTGTACCTCTTCCTTTCCTGAAACCAAACTGTTCTTCCTCTAACTCGCCACTGACCTTCGAGTATAGGCGTCTGTTCAGAATTCTTAGAAGAATTTTTGCCGAGTGAGATATCAAACTGATTGTCCTGTACTCAGAACATTTTCTGGCATTGCTTTTCTTCTGCAGAGGTACCAAAACAGTCTCCGTGAAATCTTGTGGCCAATCCCCTTTCTCATAGATTTCATTGCATAAGTGCAGTATTTCTCTTTTTCCATCTCCCAGGCATTTGATAAGTTCAACAGGAATTTCATCAGTGCCCGTTGCTTTCCCATTCCTCATTTCTTTGAGTGCTTGCTCAAATTCTTCATTCAGGATATAGTATCCTTTCTCATCGTCAGGCACGACGTCTTCATTTTCTACATTCAGACTGTCTGGGCGATTCTCTTTCTGGTAGAGCTCTTCAACGTACTTTCCCCACACATTCGATATTCCTTTTTTGTCTGTGATTTCACATCCTTCCTCGTCTTCTATCATCCACATTGTTTTCCATTTCTTCTTTTGGAAGCCCAAGCAGTTTACTTCACGATACATCAAGTCATACCTTCCTCTTTTTTCCAGTTCTTCAATTTCTTCACATTTTTGTTTCATCCATTGTTCTTTTGCCCTGTCAGTTTCTCTTCTTAGCTGGTTATTCAGTATCTTGTAATTATGTCTTCCCTCTTCTGTATTTACATTCTTCCATTTTCTCCGTTCCTCCATTTTTTCCAGCATACTTTCAGTAATCCATGGTTTCTTTGCACTTTTCCTTTCCCTGTAGCCTATTGTTTCATCCACTGCCTTCTGTAAGCAGCTTTTTATTCCATCCCACATCTCATCCTTATTGTTACAACTAGCTTTAAACTTATTATAGTTTCCTTGGAAATGTTCTGCAAATTTTTGTCTTTCGTCTTCTTCCCTTAGCTTCTCTAAGTGGGGTTTCTTGCTCACCTGGTTTTGGGTTATCTTCTTCAATGTAAGATTGATTTCTCCTATTAGCAAGATGTGGTCTGAATTAATGTCAGCTCCTGGCAATGTCTTCGCATTTTTCAAACAATTTCGAAATCTTTCTTGTACCAGTATGTAATCTATCTGGTATCTTTTACAATCTCTTGGACATATCCAGGTGTACCTCCTTCTCTTATGTTGTTGGAACAGTGTGTTTCCAACAATTAGGGAGTTTCTTTTACAGAAATTTACCAGGCTTTCCCCTCTCTCATTTCTCTCGCCTAATCCATATCTTCCTACTGTACTTCCATCCTGAATTTCTCCTACTACAGCATTCCAATCACCCATTACGATAATGCACGAACCCTTTCTCTCTTTTTCCATCAATTCCTCTATCTTCTCATAGTTTTCCTCCACTTCGTCTTCTGACAACCCACTATGTGGCATATACACTTGAATTAACACTAAGTCTTTCTTCTTTCCTTGAAGTTTCACCATTATAATCCTGTCATCCACATAACGCACTGCTATAACTTTATGTTTCACACGTGGTCCTAACACTATTCCCACACCACGGTTTCCTTGTTGATCACCTCCAGAATAAAACATCTTGAACTCATCACTCACTATTTCACCATTTTGTTCCCACCTCACTTCTGATATCCCCATAACATCTACTTTGTTTCTTCTCATTTCTGCCTTTAAGTTTTCTAGCTTTCCCGACTGTAACAGGGTTCTGACATTCCACGTTCCAATCCTTAATCTTACCTTCTGTTTGCTTCAGTAGACCCAGTGTCCGGGTACTGGGCCATCATTTGGAGCTCGAACCATCATTTGGAGCTCGATCGCCTTAATGGATTTTTCTTGTAAGGCATGTGTTGCCAACTTCTTACCCGAAAAAATCACCAAGATTATGACGCTTGTTGTAGCTTTTTATGATGTACATTTTGAGGGCAGAGTTGACAACACTGTGGGTTTACTGTAGCCTTTTATGAGGGGGGTTTATTGCCCTCTGTTTACATCTGGCAACACTACCGTAGATTTTTTGATAGTGTTGTTAATTTATTGGGTTTTTTCACTGTAAATTTTCATTAAAGGACCTGAGGGGTCCATGTATTTTTTTATGTCTGGCAATACTGTTGGGGGGCCTAGTGTTGGCGACACTGTGGGTTTTTACTGTAGCCTTTTATGAGGGGTACCTATTGCCTTCTGTTTACATCTGGCAATTTTATTGGATGTTTTTTTTTTTTTTTTTTTTTGAGGCTCGAAATTATTATTTGAGGCTTGAAATCATCATTTGATGCTCGTCGGTGTTGCCTACCCACTCTACAAAAATTCTACTATATCGTAACAATATGATTTTTCACTGGCTAAGCTAACCTACAAATAGGAATTGGCGGCACTGACTTATAAACCAACTGGGTCCTCTTGGCATGTTTTTTCATGATGTGTTACTAGGCTATTGAGCATCTTGGCGTATACAATGTATATATTTTTGAGGGGGAGGGGTTATAGCTTTTTACGCTGTACGAATACTGGAAGCTTGACAGTGACAACCAACAGAGTAGGTAACACTAGTTTCTGACAGTGAATTTAAAATAAAATATTAAACAAAATACATGAGTAAGCACTGTGATTACAAATAGTACCAGTGTTATGCCCCCCAACTCCAACTGGACAACTGGGGAAAATAATTGTACAACAATTTGTACCTAATTGTACAATACTTGTACCTAATTGAGAGAGCCTTCCCGTAACTTACTTTATGCACAATTTATATGATTTTACAACTGTGAAAAGAAAGCATATGTGTTCTGTATGCACACATTCATTCTTATTTTTCGAAGTTGAATGAAAGCACGTGTTTTTACGCTCTTGTAATACTGACCTTGCCCCAGTGATTTTAAATTGCTTCCATCCGCTTTTTTTCTGTGTTATTTCCGCATGCACGCAACATTCGCTTTCAATAGACAGAAGGAGTGTTAGTATAGCAGGCTCCGAGTTTACAATTTATTAAATTAAACAATAATTTATGTAAGAATATACTTGTACTTACCGAACACAAAATAATAAAAAGCACATGTGAATATTTGCGTGTGTTCATGTTATATGACGACTGAGTAAAAAAATAATGTTGACTCCCCGAAAGATAAAAGTTCCTGGTTCGACATCAGATGCATGCAAATTTTATGTTTTGCTCTCCAAAATCTTGATTTTTATGTTTGTGCTATTTGTCATACAGCAGAGGAGAAGAGGGGAGAGGGCAGGGGAGGGGGTACTATTAGCGCCATCTATTAGCAAACAATAGAAATAAAAAGTAGCGTCAAACTTTTTCAACACCCAAAAATTTTAAACGTCCTCGCGTAGTAATACGATCTAGCTGAAGATGTTTGAAGGAGTACTCTTAGTCGACGAAGCTAATTGCTAGGGCCCATATATTGCTAAAATGTTCTTTGATTTGCATATTTCTCATACCGCCATATGTTGTTCTAGTTGACTTCTTCCAAAAAAATGCTAATTAGCGAGAGTTAATTAAGCAAGGCAAGTAAAAGAAGCAAATAGGACAATATGTGGTGGCGTGAGAATATGTAAAAATTCGATTCAGAGGTGGATCGAATTAAAATTGGGGGATATTTTGCATTTTTTCCCTATAATGTACAAAACATTTACCGTACATAATCTTTTCCATTTACAACAGTATAAAATAAGAGGAATGTGTGACAATATCTATATTAATTAGGAAGGTATGTTGTATGCTAGGTTAGCTAATTGTGTCTTCTACAACTTTACTGTATAGAGGAAAGATGGAAAAAGAGAGCTCTACAAAAACTAACGCTCTTAACAATATTGTACGCCCCGTGAAAATTATATATAAATAAGGCATAAGCGTATTATCTGCTTTCATGTCAGATTTTGCCGACCTGTGAGCTGTAGTGTTTAGGTGACAAGCGACCCGCTCAAATATAATACCGTTGACAATATTGTACGCCCGTGAAAATTATATATAAATAAGGCATAAGCGTATTATCTGCTTTCATGTCAGATTTTCCCGACCTGTGAGTTGTAGTGTTTAGGTGACAAGCGACGCGCTCAAATATAATACTGTTGACAATATTGAACGCCCCGTGAAAATTATATATAAATAAGGCATAAACGTATTATCTGCTTTCATGTCAGATTTTCCCGACCTGTGAGCTGTAGTGTTTAGGTGACAAGCGACGCGCTCAAATATAATACCGTTGACAATATTGTACGCCCCGTGAAAATTACATATAAATAAGGCATAAACGTATTATCTGCTTTCATGTCAGATTTTCCCGACCTGTGAGCTGTAGTGTTTAGGTGACAAGCGACGCGCTCAAATATAATACCGTTGACAATATTGAACGCCCCGTGAAAATTATATATAAATAAGGCATAAACGTATTATCTGCTTTCATGTCAGATTTTCCCGACCTGTGAGCTGTAGTGTTTAGGTGACAAGCGACGCGCTCAAATATAATACAGTTGACAATATTGAACGCCCCGTGAAAATTACATATAAATAAGGCATAAGCGTATTATCTGCTTTCATGTCAGATTTTCCCGACCTGTGAGCTGTAGTGTTTAGGCGACAACCGACCTGCTGAAATATAATACTGTTGACAATATTGAACGCCCCGTGAAAATTATATATAAATAAGGCATAAGCGTATTATCTGCTTTCATGTCAGATTTTCCCGACCTGTGAGCTGTAGTGTTTAGGCGACAAGCGACCTACTCAAATATAATACTGTTGACAATATTGTACGCCCCGTGAAAATTATATATAAATAAGGCATAAGCGTATTATCTGCTTTCATGTCAGATTTTCCCGACCTGTGAGCTGTAGTGTTTAGGGGACAAGCGACCTGCTGAAATATAATACTGTTGACAATATTGTACGTATATTGTATTGTATAGGAGACTAGAAGCATATAATTTGGCGAAAAAAAAACCCAAATAAGATCATAGAAAATAGTTTAAAAAAAGTGAGCAATTATATTTTGCATTGCACAGCATTTGGTATTAAATAACATACCCCCAAAAAATCTCTGCATTATGCGTTCTGTAAAAAATTGCCCTACGTGCCAAATTGGTGTGTCAAGTCAACATTTTCAAAGGCACTGTCGTACTTGTGTGCCGGGAAAGCGAATATGTGCAACCAAACTGTGCTCTAAGTGTGGAAAAAATATTTCTATTGACAACTTCAAGCGACACCAGCTTACTTGCAAGAGCACTGGAACATCTCTACCGCAACCTTCCAAGCGAAAGGTAGAAGTAACCTCCCTCAATGCATCGCCACCTGCCAAACGCGTCAAGCTGGCGAAGAAAGCAGACCGATTTGCGTTTGAGCATTTATTAGAAGACTTTAACATAACATCAGACAGCTCATGCGATGTGCGTAGTTTTCTGGAGAGCGAGCGAGCTAAGATAATATCCATCCTCAACGATGCATTGGCTACATACTCCACTAAATTCTATGCTGTGCTATGCTGCAAGTATAAAAAACCGTCTGATGAAATATATAAATTCTTCCATGCCACAAAAGCAAAAACACTGCATCAGGCAGATATCACTGACCTCGACAGCATCTACAACAAGTTTGTCGAGGAGTTTGTGACAAAACACGAGGAGCATCAGGCTAAAGGCTCGGGCGGTTCGCTGTGTGGCGACCCCCACGAACTTTGTCTGACACTTAGCAAGTTCCTGCCACTGGCAGGGTCTAGCTATATTGCCCTGCCACCCGAGGTTGAAGCAAGGAAAGCTGTTCTCAATATTCAGAACAAAGACACCAAATGCTTCCTCTGGTCGGTGCTGGCAGCATTGCACCCTATACCTAGGGAAAACCACTCGTACCGTGTTAACCACTACACGCAGTATGAGTCGGAACTGGAGGATGCAATGGCCGGGATTGCCTACCCTGTAGAAGTCTCGCATATTCACAAGTTTGAGGTTCGTGCTCGTGACTTGTTGGGCCTGCAATTAGCCATCAATGTTTACGGTCTCACCGAGAACAAAAATGAGGTCCATCCCATCCGGGTGAGCAACGTGAGCAACAACAACGAGGTACGAGAAATCAACCTCCTGCTCATCAAGGACGAGACCCATCACCATTACACCCTTATCCGTTCCCTCTCTCGGCTTGTTTCGAGCCAACGGAGCAAAGACAAAACCCACGTCGAGGTGTGTCGCAGGTGCTTGGCTATATTTTATAATCGAGAACAGCAAAATTACCGGTACATCAGAGGACCCAACATTGCTGCTGAGAAGCTAGCTCGCCACATGTTCTACTGTGGTACCAACGAGCCTGCACGAACTATCCTGCCCGAACCTGGTGCAGTAGAGTGCTTTCGCATGCACAGTGCTATGGTGAAGCATCCTGCCTATATTGTAGCAGACTTCGAGGCCTTTCTTCAACCTCTGTCTAACTGCGAGCCCAACCCCGAAACATCCTCTACCATTCCTTTCCAAATCCACGAGGCCTCGAGTTACTCCTATGTTGTGGTGTGGCGAGACCAACATATTGCCTCCGAGCCCTATGTGTATCGCGGTCCCGACCCGGTTAAACACTTCCTGGAGAGAATGCAACAGGAAGCCATCAAGATAGGGAAGGTGCTGTTGGCCCCCAAGCCCATGCTGCCTCTGTCTCCCAAAAACAAGCATCAGCACGAAATAGCTCTAAATTGTCCTGTTTGCAACTCGGTCTTCACTGACGATAACAAAAAGGTCCACCACCATGACCATTATGGGACCGGAAGCTACATTGGCCCGTGGTGCAACAGATGTAACTTGAGAGCCAGGGACCCGCGCTTCATACCGGTCTTTTTTCACAATGGCTCGGGATATGATTTCCATCACTTGGTCACACATCTAGGGTACGACAATGCGAGAATCAATGTCCTGGCACAGAACGAGGAGCGTTATATTAGCATCAGCAAGTGGGTGCCGATCCCCGACTCAAAAAGCAGCAGCATCGAGCTTCGGTTCCTCGACTCTCTGAGGTTCCTCCAGGCAAGCCTCGATGCTCTTGCTGGGAAGCTCAGAGACGACCAACTAGCTATTACCACATCAAGTTTCCCGAACTTAGATGTCGCACTCATCAGACGTAAAGGGGTCTACCCCTATGAATACGTCACAGACCCTTCCAAGTTCGAAGAAGAGTTGCTGCCTCCCCAGGATAAGTTCTACAGCCAGCTGAGAGGTTCAGGTATTACCGACGAGGAGTACAAGCATGCTCAGTCTATGTGGGTCAAGTTGGGTTGCCGAACTTTCGGTGATTACCACGATGCATACCTGAAGCTTGATGTGACGCTTCTTGCCGATGTGTTCCAGGCGTTTCGGGCGAATGCGATAAATATTTACAACCTGGACCCTGTATATTTTTACAGCCTTCCTGGACTGGCATGGTCGGCCATGCTCCTGCTGACTAAAGTTAAACTTTCACTTATCTCCGATGTTGATATCATGCTTTTCATCGAGAGAGCTATCCGGGGCGGCATGGTCCAAGTGTCGCAACGCTTCGCACACGCCAACAATCACCACATGGCCACTGGTTACGACCCCTCCCAACCATCAAGCTACATCATGTACACTGACGTGAATAATCTTTACGGGCACTCCATGATGCAGCCACTCCCAACAGGACAGTTTGAGTGGGCTGACCCCTCCAACTTCGACATCGAAAAAGAGTGCGACGAGTTTGGGTTTTTTGCCGAGGTGGACCTCGACTTCCCCGAGAAGCTGCAGGATACATTCTGTGACCTTTCGCCTGCTCCGGAATTGAAGTGTCCACCTGGCTCGGATCAACCGAAGCTCGTCATGGACTTGGAGCCCAAAAAGCGTTATGTGCTACACTACCGGAACCTCCAGTGGTTAATGCAGCAAGGGGTCTCGGTCAAAGCAGTTTACCACGTGCTCTTGTTCAGGCAGTCTCCATGGTTGAAGCCGTACATCGAACTGAACACCAACCATCGCACTGATGCCACTTCGGAACTTGATCGCGATTTTTTCAAATTAATGAACAATGCGGTATTTGGGAAGACCATGGAGAATGTGCGAAATCGCGTTGATGTGAGGTTGGTGACGAAGAAAACACAGTGTCGTCGACTTGTTGCAAGCCCGCTGTTCAGGTCTCGAACAATTTACAACGAACAGATGTCTCTAATTCACATGAACCGGGGCAAGGTGCTACTCAACAAGCCCATCTATGTGGGAGCTGCAGTTTTGGATCTGAGCAAGTTGTGCATGTTCGAGACATATTACGGCATACTACGTGCACACTACAACCACAATATCTCGCTCCTCTACACAGACACAGACAGCTTGGTGTACCATGTTCGCACGGCCGATGCGTATGGTGATATAGCCAAAGTTCCAGCTCTTGTCAAGCTCTTCGACACATCGGGCTATCCCCAGCTAAACCGGTATGGAATTCTGCCCCGGAACAAAAAAATACCCGGCAAACTCAAGGACGAGAAAAACGGGGATGTGATTGTGGAGTTTGCTGGACTTCGTGCCAAAGCCTATGCGATCCGGGCTGAGGGTTCAGTAACAAAAAAAGCAAAGGGTGTAAGCAGGCAAGTGGTTCGGGAGCACCTCAAGTTTGAGGATTACCTCGAGTGCCTCAGAACAAAATCGCCCATTCTACAAAAAGAACATCGTATCCAAAGCGTCGATCATGTACTTACAACTAATATTGTCAGGAAAGTTGCTCTGGATGCACACGACGACAAGAGGTGTATTCTTGAATGTGGGGTCCATACACTTCCGTGGGGCCACTATCGCCTCCAAACTAGTAAGGCCTGCCCAGAGTGCAACAAAAAGTAATAGGCAATGCGAAAAAAAAACAATTTTAATTTACTTCCACTTCCTCGATTACATGCATGCATGGCACAGCAAAATTAAACTTCTGGAAACTGCTAATTGCAATTTGTACTTATATATATAAAATTCCACATTTCTTATTGTGTGCTATTTTTTTTTTATTTATTTAAAACTGTTCAGTCACTCTTTCATTCTTGACGTCATACACAAATGTTTTCTCTGCAATAAGAATGACACTGCACAGAGTATCTGCAGGCAAGGCATCGTGGAACTCGCATACAATCTTGATGTTGGTACGATCGTTGACCACCACTTGCTTCCTCTTAGATGTGTTGATGACGGTCATGGGTCTCCGTGCTTTGAATTCGCTGGGCGCGTAGTACACGTCCACGCTTCCTTCGGTCACGCGTTTGTAAGCCGTGTAAGCTTCGTAAAGTTTGAGGTAATCGTCTTTGGTCATGTCGAGGTTGTAATTCTCGCGCGGGAACACTTCGTTTCTACCGTTCTTCAGATAAACGTTCTTGATCTTGCAGTCGTCGAACTTGCTGGAATCTTTTTCCTGATTCTTGTCCCTCCCGGTCTGAAAAAGCACTACGACGAAATCTGGCATGTCGAACTGTATGTTGTTGAACTGCGTCGTCACGTCGAATTCCATGTGACTTCCCGACGCCATCTTCTGCACGCACTGGTAACCGTGAAAGTGAATCGGCACCTGTGGACTTTTCAAGATCTCCGCTTTGTACTTGAGGGCGTAGTTCGTTTCGTATTCCACCACCGGCATTCTCAATTCCATGCTCCGGATGACGCATTTCGCCGCTTCGGGTAAAGTGTTGGCTATCGGCGTGGTGCCGTCCGGACCCAAAGTAGCGTATCGCATCAGTGCGTCGTTGTCGTTGGCCGCTCTTCGAAACGTGACCCTCAGTCCTCCCTTCCACATGATCTCCTTGTAGTCCGAGAAGAAACCAGGCAGCAGACGCATGGGAAAGAGCACCGTGTGACTTTTCGTCGATATTTTGGTTCCGGCTTCGAATCCCCCGGCCTGGTAGTACGCTGCGTCCGTTTTGGATAATTTCAACGTTCCCACCGCCGTCGACGTGATGCCTGGATAATCTATTCTGTCGATGACGGTGTTGTGTTTCCTCACCTCCACCTGCGAGAACAGGTGAGGCACGAAGTTGTCCACGAGTATCAAGTTTGCTGCTGCAGGAAACGCGTCTCCATTTTCTTTCTTCACCACGTCGAATTGAAGGTAGAGGTCCGCTCTGTGAGGATGAATGAACCCGTCGCCTACGTCCACGTCGTATTCGATCTCCCTGTTCGCCTCGTTCAGATTGGCAAACGTGCGACGGTTGGGAGGGAAAGATTGCAATTCGTAACTTTCGATTTGCTCCATTTTACATGTATGGTTATTTATTATACGTTGATCTCCACGATGGCCGTCGTAGTGGCACCTGCGAAATCCACCACGTCTCCTTTCTCGTTCGTCACCACCAACTCTATGTCGTCTATGCGGTTGCGACATACTGGAAAATAGATCGGCGAAGAGGGCGTGTAGATGATCGGTTCCATGAACTCGGAACTTGGTTTGAAAGTGGCTATGATTCCCGTCTGCTTGTGACTTCCTAACAATCCGTCCGAAGATTTCGTGATCATACCTTCCGCCACGTTGCAGTGTACGTTCAGAGTCTCTATGGCCAAAAATTTAGGAATGTTGGTTGCTACGTGCTTGATGCCAGCTTCGAGTTTGGTGTCGTTCTCGAAACCTAAAAGTTCTCCCATGGTGCCCAGGTCCACGGTCTCCGTCGCGGATAGGATTTCCACTCTGTGCGTGACCGAATTTTGAGAAAGGTATGTGCCTTTGGGTAATTGAGCTTGCAAAGTGGAAAGATTGTATTGTCCTGGCGTGACGACGATGTGTTCGCTTCCAACGCTAATTTTGTTGTTGTGCTGCGTAACATTAGGTATGAGGTACATGCTGTAGAATGCACGCAGAGCCACGGATTTAGGATAGACGATGTCGTCGTGCAGCGTGAGTTTCAAGATTGAAGATTCGCTCGTGAGATGGAACACCCCCATCCTAGTGATGCTGTTTCAGGTTCCACAGTACTTTCTGGAAATCCTCGATCGTAGGGTTATTTATTTTAGAGAGAAACGCGAGCACGGAGAGGCAGAGATGACCGCAGTTCACGTCTCCGAAATTTTGAATGCGTTCGTCGTTGTAGTATATAGAGGTTTTGCTCGTTTTCAGATAATAAATTAAATTTGTAGGTGGAACACCTCCGAAAGAATCGAAAACGAATGCTTTATCATTGTCGTTTTTGTGGTAACATATCCAATGCGTGCCTGGATTTTCTTGACCGTCCAAGTTGACTACTCCGCATTCTCTTTTTTTAACGCTTGAAGGTAACGAGTCGGACATGAAAACTCCTCTGAAGTGTTTGATTTGTAACGGTCCGATCAGAGATTCAATGTCTCGGTTGGTGAGTGCTTCTGTTTCTTTTTTTTAAACTTCTTCATCACGCCCTTCCCCCCTTTCTTCTCCATGGCCAGGTTGTGACGTTTCTGTTCTTCCAACTCGGCCTTGTTCTTCTTCGAGTCGATGACGGTTTTCGCGATGGCGGCACTTCCGCCGGCCAAACTTCCAACAGCCCCCAATGCTGCTAGGATGGCCGGGATGCTGAATATGAAACCTCCGATTTTTTGCTGTTTCCGCGAACGCTGCAATCTTTTCAATTGAGGTGTGCTGAGCAGCAATTTCATTCCGTGTCCTTTCGACAAGCAAGAACGTTTCTTCTCGCGTTGTTTCTTGGTGAGTAACCCATCGAGGGCACCTAGATTTTTAAGATTGGAGTATGGTATCTGGTACACGACACCCTTGGGCTTCATGTTGATGCTCTATGTGTTATTTTCACGGTATGTTATTTATATATATATTCTGAGATTTTTTCTTGTGTAGTTTTTTTTACGGTATGTTATTTATATATTTTCAAGGCCTCGCAGTCGTTACACAAATTCTATTACGTGCTTCGTTTTCTTGCCAAGAAGTTCCTTTGTCCCCTTGTACACGATTCGAGTTTTGTTCTCGATTAAAATAGATAGCTTCTCGTCGGATAACATGTTAGCGTATCGATCTGGTAAAAATAGACTGTATTGTGCGTTGAGCAACAGGCGTACCTTGGGACCATACTGGGTAGAAACGATTGAACCGGAAGTTATCGTGTAAGGTTTGTCGACTTCCAATTCCTGAATTTTTACATACTCGACTGACAAATTTAGCATTTGTTTTAATGCTTGGAGATCGCTCATTTTTTCAGTTGTCAGAGTGTTAGAGAGAAATTTAATTGCTTTTTTTTCACGATGTGTGTTATTTATATATACCGAAGATTATTTTTTTACGATGTGTGTTATTTATATATCAAGTTTTTTTTTTTTACGGTGTTATTTATATACCCCACCCCAATTTTTGTTTCGTGTTCATGGCGATGGTGGTACCCAGTGCGGCGACCCGTTCACCCAGCGATGCGTCTCTGCTCACGAACCTTTCGAAAGCTGCATGTTCCAATTTTTTGTCTGCTTCGTGACGTGCGTCCAGATCCGTCTGCGTGGTGTTGTAGGCTATGTCGTGATCTTTGCATGCCGCGTCCAACGGATTCACACCCTTGTCTCCTCTCTCCAATCTTTTCTCGAGTTTGGTACCCGGTCCGCAGTACTGGTAGCCCGGTAGATGCATCTCGAAAGGTAACTTGTTGATGATGTCGTTCACGAGTCCCTTTCCTTCGGCCACGTTCCAAAATTTCGGAGGCAGCGTGTTGATGATTTTGATCAGGTAACCTATGCCCTTGTCGTCGTTCACGATGAAGTTGGAAAGTTTCGTGCTGATCATGTCCACGATGCCAACCTTCTCGTTGTAGAAATTACGGTTGCCTGCATTCTCTTCGCCGGCTATCACCAACAATCGGTCCACGAGTTTCCTAACGTCGTCCACCCAAACGAATTCTTTGGGTAACGTGTTGTAGCGTTTGACGCCGCTGCCCGTTTTGACCTGGTTCCAAATCGGTTTGATGAGATTCCTGTACTTCTCGCCGCTGCTCGATTTCACCCTATTCTGCGAGGCGTCGTTGTTCTGGTACAAGGCATCCGTCATGATCAGAATTTCCTTGTAACTCTGGTAATCTTCGTCGGTGTAATCTTTCGGCTGCTTTTTGGCGACGAGTTCCCACAGTCCCACCGTACCCGGATACCTGTTCCAACTATCCTTGTCGCCTAAATTGACTTTAATGTCGTTGCCTTCGAAGGTCACCTTCGATTTCCCAATCTTCCACACCACACCGCCGCCTTCGCTGGTTTCCATGCTGGGATACAATCCGAACACTTCATCCTTGTCGAATTTCCCCGTGCTCAGGTAGTCTCGTGCCAAAGGACCTAACTCGATTTTATCCGAAGACGACGTGCTGCCTATGGCTCGACGTCGTGCCGGTGCATCCTTCAGTTCGAACGGTGTCGAAGGAATGCTCGAAATAGGCGTGGGTACGGCGTAACTTTTAGCTGCGAGCGGTACGAGTTCATTAATCAAATTTTTATTTTGTTCCGTGACACTTTTAATTTCTTTACCTAGACTGCTGATGGCATCGATCACGGGTTGATCCTGACGTTTCTTCTCTTCGTAGAATCCGCGATTCTCGGATTTCCAACCTTTGAAGCGTTTCGCGAGGTAATCGCGAAGCTTGAGATTTTCGTCTTCGATTTTTCGTTTCGTCATGACGTTATTTATATACGTCGTTTCTCACAACGTTGCAACGTTTAGAAAGTCGTTGATTTTGTTTCTGTATTTTCCATCGTTGGGTTTTCTCGTCATGTCGATCGTCACAAATCCGAAATCGTCACCGTTCCAGCAAGTAGAGCAGCCTTTCGAAAATTGATTGTAGTTCATGTCTCCGCCTACGTAGTCATCGTACGCATGCTTGAGGTTGGTGTGATCTTGACGAAACAAACATATGAAATTGGCGTTGTCGCGCACTAACTGTTTTGGAATTTTGGAAAACGTTTGAGCTAGGTAAAAACAATCCATTCCTTTGTGACGACCTTGCGTGAAAAAGTTGCGAATTTCATTTTGATTTTCCAGGATGGCGTCGTCGAACACAACGACTGAATTTTCACGACAATCGTCGAGTGGTTTTATTTCCGAGGCGAACGTTGCAATGTCCAGACCATCGTACAGTTTCATCAGTTGCTGGTATTTGGATTGCTCCAAACTTTTCGAGAACACGTACAGGTGCCTGTTCTTCCAATTTAACCAATTCGGTGCAAGGAGAAAATTGTCCACCAGCAGTGTCGTTTTCCCACACCCCGAAGGACCTACGATCAGACAGCGGATGCTGTCGGGAAGCAACTCGCCGTTCTTTTTCTTCGTTTGACTTTCCGGATCCGGTAGACGCTTCACCACGTTCCACGTACTCACAAGATCACTTCGTTCGCGTCGATCCAACTCTTTTCTGGAAGTCCCAGCCATTTGACAAACAGTTTGTCACCTTTCCTACGCAATACTTTCTCGATGAGGTACGTGTTGGGGTGTTTTGTTTTAGAGAGTTCCTCTTCGTAAAATCTTCCTTTCAAAATCTCGCCGCTACTATCTTTTATTATATACGTGTGTCGGTTTCCGGGTAGAACTCGAACCACCGTAAAGAGTTCCGTGCTCCAATTTTTTGTGAATCCCTTCTCGAAGGTGCGTTTGAATTTGCTGATCCTCACCTGGTCTCCAATTTTGTATTTAGCTTTTTTTGTCGTGGGAGTGTACTTTGGGCAGTAAACGGTAGAAATTAAACGTTGCTCGTCAGATTTGGTAACGTCAACTGGCTTCATGCCTATCGTTCTGTGTGCCGTATCATTATAGGTGTCGACGAGTTCCGGCAGGATGTCGACCCATTTGTAATTTCCCCGAAGCGTGAATCGTTTCCACATGTGTGTTTTCAAGGTTCGATTGAATCTTTCCACGATGCTGGCTTTGATGTGACTGAAGGTCGAATAATGTTGAATCTTGTGTTTTTGAATAAACTTTTGGAATACGGCGTTATAAAATTCCTTCCCCTTGTCTGTTTGCAGAAACCGTGGTCGTCTGCCGCCGCTTTCGCGAAAAATTAATTTGAATGCTTCCGTGACGCATGTTCCCGTTTTCGCCTTCAAAGGTAGAGCCCATGCGAATTTCGAAAATGTGTCTATGACGGTGAGAAGGTACTTGTTGCCCTTGTTCAATTTATGTACGTTTTTCAAATTGCCGCTACTCATCTCCACGAGGTCACTTTGCCAGAGGTCGTCGATGCCCTTGGTTACCACAGCCAAACGTTCGTAGTTGCGGCGTGCAGGTTTATGCAATTCTTCGACGATGGCTTGCCTAGACATTTTTTCTTAGAGATTACGTTTCAAGAGAAGCACAAGCGTGATGGGATTCAAAGAGGGTGGCACTTCGCTCGTGTTTTGAATGATCAGCTTATCACCGGCACTCACGTCGAAAACGGTGAGATCTTCGTCTTCGTGTATTTCATATATGTTGCGCGTTTCGTTCCAACGTGCCAGAGGAATGTTTCCTGCTTTCTGGACACCACGATTCGATATCAAAGTCATGGTGGGAACGCTAGCTTTTCTACCGTGAGACCAGTACGAAAATTCGTTTATCTGAATTGTGCCATCGAGGAGAAACTTGTAGTACGGATGATAAGGATGCAACATGTACAGTTTGTTACCTTCGACGAACGTGGAGATTCTTTGTTGATTGGGTACGCTGTTGATTTCGATGGCTTGCAGAGAATGCAGTTTAGCGAATTTAGTGTCGACGCCGAGCAGATTACTGTGAACTTGTCCGAGTTTATTTTCGATGGGCAGCAAATGCTCGATTATGGCATCCGTTACGGCAGAAAACGACGGTTTGATTTTCACTTCCACGTTCAACTGCTTGTAGTTTTCGTTGAGTTCTTGCAACTTGGCACCGAAAGAGGCCAGCGTCGATTCCTGCGTGGATTCCAGCACTCCAACTTGATCTCTGATGTTGACGACAATGTTCTGAAGGTTCTCGACTTGATTCAATTTCGAGCTCTTCTCGGTAAGATCGTTCACGATGCTTCGCATCTCTGTAAACTGCGTGTGAAGATCGGCGACGCTCTGCGAAGTGGGTAGCGTCGACACCAGCGAACTAATTTCGTCTCGAATCTCTTCCACGTTCGCCGTTTCCGTTTCTAGTCGTTTCAGCATTCGAGATATGTTTCTTTTCAAAGCGTGCAATTCTTTGGAGGTGGGGAGATTGGCCACCCTACTCTCGAGATCGCTCAATGAACTTTTGATGTCGTTCGAATCGGATAGTGCCGTCACCGCCGTTTTCAATTTTTCCAAATCTTCGCTCGAAGGCACGCTTGTCCGTAACGATTCCAAGTCACCCTGTATGTTGTCGAGTACGTGATGAAAATGAGCGAGATTCGTTTCGACGTTTAAATTTTCTAAATATTCGATTTTATGCTGAACCGTGCTCAACGTGTCTTGAATGCTCGTCAACGCTCTCGCTTCAGCGTGAATATTTTTAATTTCTTCGTTGATCAATTCCAAGGACGCCTGAAGCGTAGCGATGGTGGTTTGAATGTGTTCGAAATCTTGATAGGCCTCCAATTGAATTTTTATGTTCGCGACGCTTTTACCGATGACCTGCAGTTCGTCCGACGATGGTAGGTTCGTCATTGTATCTTCCAAAGTCTGCAACTTGGATTTAATTTCTTCCAACGTGCTGGTGAATTCTTCTTGTAATTTGGAAACGACAACGTGCAAGCGTTCTGCATCTATATCGTTCACGACGGTTTGAAGTTCGGAGAAATTCTTTTCTATTGCGGAAGTTCGTTCTTCGATTTCGAGTTTCAATTTTTCCAAATCTTCATTTTTCGATTGAAATTGCTGTAATTTGGCCAAATCATTTTGAAGCGAATCCACGCTCAACTGTATATTTTGAACGCTGTCGTAAGAAGGTACGTCGACATAACTTTTTATGAGCGTTTTCAGTTCGGAATCGATTTTCAGAATGGGGTCGAGACATTGCGTTTGGAGCGTAGCGATTTCCGACTCTAAACTTTTGTTTAAGGTCTCCTGCAAAGCAATCAAATCGGTCCTCAACTTCTTAACTCGAATGTCCAACATGAGAATCTCTTCTGCGTGGTCTACACGCTTGGTGTTGCCGAAAATGTCGTTAGGCATTTTTGGTTAACGGTTATTTATAATAGGATAGACAATTCGTAATTCTACAAAAAGAGGAATGAGTTTGTCGTAATCTCCGAGGAGTTCCATATAAAGATAATCTCCTGCAGAAACATCGTACGTAATGTTAGAAAGCATCTTGTCGTGCTTGATTCGAAAAATATTCTTGCCGGTAGAAATTTTGATTTCGCCTGCGTTTTCCGGATTCACGGTGATTTGAAGTTTCCCGTCGATCGGAATTTCGTAGAAATGTAAATTGTTATTAAAAACATAAAACATCTTGCCCACATCGTCATTCAGTTTCGTCCAAATGCTGTTGAGATGAACAATCAGTAAACCATTGAGTTTAGATAATACGGAAGGTAAGAGGTTATTGGAATTTGGTGGTGCAGTCTCCATGTTGATCTGTTTGCGGAAGCCAAAAAGATTCATTGTCCTTGTTAGTTATTTAAGAATACGGTCAAAGTTTTTTTTGTAATGACACGCAAAGTTTTTTTTTTTGTTTGTTTGCGTCACAATACAGGCACGCGCGCGCACGTGTGTGTGTGCGACACATTGTTCCCAAAAGAGGTTTACAAAGGTCACGATATATAAACATTTGGTCCCACAGTTGGAAAATTACGATAAGATGCATTCAAAAGTTTCAAAATATCATATAGTAGAATTTTTTGTAGAGTGGGTAGGCAACACCGACGAGCCTCAAATAATAATTCAAGACTCGTCGGTGTTGCCAATTCCTATTTGTAGGTTAGCTTAACCTGTGAAAAATCATATAGTGGAATTTTCTTCGGATGGGTAGGTAACACCAACAAGCCTAAAAAAAGGAACATCCAATAAAATTGCCAGATGTAAACAGAAGGCAATAGGTACCCCTCATAAAAGGCTACAGTAAAAACCCACAGTGTCGCCAACACTAGGCCCCCCAACAGTATTGCCAGACATAAAAAAATACATGGACCCCTCAGGTCCTTTAATGAAAATTTACAGTGAAAAAAACCCAATAAATTAACAACACTATCAAAAAATCTACGGTAGTGTTGCCAGATGTAAACAGAGGGCAATAAACCCCCCCTCATAAAAGGCTACAGTAAACCCACAGTGTTGTCAACTCTGCCCTCAAAATGTACATCATAAAAAGCTACAACAAGCGTCATAATCTTGGTGATTTTTTCGGGTAAGAAGTTGGCAACACATGCCTTACAAGAAAAATCCATTAAGGCGATCGAGCTCCAAATGATGGTTCGAGCTCCAAATGATGGCCCAGTACCCGGACACTGGGTCTACTTGCTTCTCTTTTCCCCATCAGTGTCCTTTGTCATAACGTGTCCTTCCCAGACATCCCCCTCCCGGACATCCGAATGGGGGGCTAGTTTACGTCCGGAATATTTTGCCTTGGAATGACTCATCATGATTGCAGTTTTTCTAGGGAAAAGATATATGCGGTAGCTTCCCGTTGCATATATATATATATATATATATATATATATATATATAAAGGAGAAAAATCTTGTTCAAAACAGGCCAGAAACGACTCGTTCCAACCATGTACAAAGGCAAAGTGAAACTATAATGAACGACTGATTTGTAATACAAATTCCGATGTAAGTACGTACATTTGAATAGCACCAGTGAAATACGAAAATAATCTCATCTCACAGGAACGATAGTAGAGCATTTTGTGCAATATCGATTTAATGCGAGAATATAATCTATATCAAGGTATTTCATGCTCTAGTAATAATCACAAAACTGTAATATCTGCATTATGCCTAATTTAAAATAACATTTTCTTCTGATTTTACAATTGCAAAGAATTATCAACTTCGTTTGTAAGGAAAAAATGCGTGCTGTGTTGAAAATGTAGACACGTCGAAGCGATATTCTCACAGAAATTATATCGGAAGGTATTTCCTCAACATGTAAATAAATCATACATTCTGCATCACTCTTGCATATTGCAAACGTTTTGCTTTTGATAAATTAAGCAACAAGTATTTAAATATAACACTTACCTTTCAGTTTTTTCCGATGTTTCCTTCTTCCAACATTTACTGGATTCATTATTCTCTGGTAACTTGGTTTAACTTTCACAATTTCGAAGCACTCGCATTGATCATATCGTTAGAGAGCACAGAGTGAAATCTCGGCAACAGTGTTGGCTAAAATCTGCACCACGGAGTATATTGCGACGAAACGCCACTTCAAATGGAGGTACGAAATGTTTTCATTTTTTCACATAGTATTTCAGATGCTTGCGGGAAGAACATGTGATCTTTGTTTCACCACAAAATCTTCCATACTAGTCATAAAATTAAAAAAAAAATGCACCGGTATTGACAAAACTACCACTTCAGCGCCATCTGTACGCAGAAGTTTGAACATGACGGAGACCTTTTATTTTCTGTTATTTACTTAAATATCATTAATCGTAAAAAATTATAAGATTCACATGTTCTAGTGAATAAAACAATCTTTTATATCGGAAAATTTCTTCCTTACCGAATCTATATTAGTTGTACGCTCATCCATTGAAATTTGGGCCTATGCTTTAACAGGGCTTTAGAACCCCTTTAAATGCAATATCCTGTCAAGTGGTCGACAGTTTTATCTTAAAATGTAAATTTTCGACACGCACAAATTCACACATTCACGCACATTGATTCGCTGGATAATTTGAAATGTTAGAAAATAAATTATGTATGAACAGTGTGTTTGGATGCCGAATAAATGTTAAAAAGCCCACAACTTAACTGCTGCACTCAGGATTTATTTTTTCGAAAGGCGCTGGAATTGTTAAGATAGATATTACATAGCTGCTCTCTGGGAGACAAGACATAGTATAAAATATTTCGTAAATGTAATTTTTTACCTTCGTTTTAAAAGTTGTTCGAACAAAAATGATAATTTAGAGTCGTTTGCATTTATCATTTTGCCTTTTTCGGAGTTCTTTACTCTTTTCGTTTGAAAAAAAATATTTTCTAAAAATTTTAGGAACCGCAGCAAACCCTGTGTAATCCAGTGGGGCACACCAAATATACGTACTGCATCTGGTTTGCTGATTCAATTATTGTTTCATATACAGACCCGTAGACAGTGAAAATAGAATTTGGTGCCTCCTGCAACAAATTTTCCTTTTATGCTTAGAGTATTTCATAGTCAAAATTTTCTGAATTGTATCTCAAGTGCAAAATTCACTTCCTGCAACAAGTTAGAAATGCACATTGTACATTATTTATTTTTCTGTTGTATCGGGCTATTTTCAATGCGTTACTGTGTAGCAGCGGCGTGCATTCTGGATACGCAAGGTACGCAATGCGTACCCACAACACAGTAAGAAAAAAATAAACTTTTTTCCTGAACATGAAAATTCGACATTATCGCTCCGAAGGTACTTCCACTGCAAGAAATTCAGATTTCCGCACGAACACGTTACTGCCTGTCTTGTGTCGCCTGCACCACCTGATCTTCCTGGACGCAGTCCCGAATGATCCCGATTGTGCCTTCGGCGATGTCCGCACCCACCCCATCCGCGTTTCTGCCGATTTCCACGAGTAAACGCATTCTTGAGTACCCTACAATTTCGGAAGGCAACCCCATTGGCTCAGATCAGCCCCGACCACATGTTTGGATCTGCCCGCGCTCGCCCCATCCTGCGTTTCCTTGTTCAAAGCACAGAGGTCTGAGAAGCCAGGGTACCAAGTATTTTGACAGCGTCTGCAGTGTTGGCAGTAGTCAACATGTATTTTTTTTCTGGAATGTTTAGCTTACTCACATTTAGCAGTCACGCGTAGATAGATCACTGTGGTCGATTGCAATAATAATAATACATTATAAAAAATGATTGCTAAGAGGAGGGCAAGAATATTTTGTGGTAGAAGACCATATTTAATATACGCGTAAACTATTAGACATAAAATATTTATGTGATGTTAAAATTACGCTAGCAAGATTTTTGCGTATAGAGAGGTGAGGAGAGCAGAATGGACTGATCGACCGAGGATTGAGTTTTCCGCGTGAACCCTCTTTTGGCGTCGTCACTGTCTCAGGGGGAATGTATATGAACAATTTGCAAGTTTCACACAATACTCGGAGTATGAAAGTATCTGTTTATCCCATTCCAGAGATCAACATTTTATTTAAGTTCATTTGCATTTCGTCGACTGGCAACTCCGAGTCATTCATCCACAAGAACGCGCGGTTTTCGGGGACAGCAGACACTTGTTACCGTGGGAGGTTGACTTACGATTTCTTCTGTCGTGTGAAATTTGCTGCGTTTCGTTCATATTATTTGCTTGTTTGTTGGTGCAGTGAAGTGATAAAATGGGGAGGGGGGAGAGGATTCGGGAGTTATTGATGACATTCTGGAGATGGAATTTTCGGCATAATACTAATTACGAAAAAAGTGCAAACAATCCAAAATTCGAAAGCACGAAAGATCATTATGCAGTTCGTTCCCGTTCAATAATGTTCATTGCGCTGCATGAAGGAATTAATCTAAGTCAATTGTTGGACTGTACGTAGCTACTATCAGAATATATTTGCGAATATAAATATAAAATATCATACATATACGTGTATCTTACTTCGTTACATTTGGATCTCTCTGGTAGCGTTTAAGGTTATATCAGAGATTCCTTAGTTTCCTCGTTAATGTTTCAATTATTGACATCCTATTTTAAACTAGCTTCAATTAGTTTCCGTGTGCACAAAGCAGACTTTAAATAACTTCTGCTCCCCTTAATCTTCAGAACAAGTTCCTCGTAAAAAAAAAAAATGGTGTGATTCTTTATTCTCAAGCAACAACTTTTGTGCGGGATGAACAAAGGTCTTACAAAAGGGTGCAACGATTGATAAATGCTGCTGTGCCGTTCCAAAAAGTGATTCCTGTTATTTGAAAATGATACAAGGATGATAAATTTTTCATTACAAAATTTTGAAAAAAGTAATTTTCTGCATAACACGATGTCTGGCCCCTCAAACCGCCCCCTTCAATGCGCCCATGTTGCGTACTCTAGTCTAAATGTCACCGCACGCCACTGCTGTGTAGTATATTTAGTACAATTATTACAGACCAGGGAACAGACAATACAGTAGTATTTCTAATAGAACAAGATGAACATCATTAAAATACTGCATCTGCAGGAAAAAAAATCGCACGGAACAAGTCTCATGAGTAGGCTCGATGGGGAATCAATTCGAAGCAAAATTCGTGCAATTTAATTATTGCGAAACTCGATTTGTGGGACGGCCCGTTTACCTGTTGAAGCAGTGGCGTACGCGAGGGGGGGTTACGGGGGTTTAACCCCCCCCCCCTTGAGCTTCTGAAATATTATGAAAAATGCTGTGGAAAAAAAATTAAATGGTCAAAGATCTGGGACAATAATATTACTATTACTACTTCTACTACTATACTACTACTACTACTAATAATAATAATAATTTGAATTATTATTTCCATGCAGCATGGAGAAAAGCACAGTATTCCAAACACACGCGTCTTTCAGAGTGATGCCTTGAAAATAAACACGAGTTTATGAGGTTAGGTTAGGGTAACTATGATTTAAAAGAGAAAAAAGTTGTTTTGTATCTCAGTTGCAACAATGTTTAACACACTGGCGTACGCAGGATTTCCTTTTTCTGGAGGAGCTGGAATAGTAAATGTGGATAGCACATGGCTTCGTTTTGGAGGGCAGGATGCATAATAAAATATTTCGTATTTTTGGAGATTTTCAGTCTATTAAAATTGTATTCAAAGACAAAAATGGTAATCGGGATTCACTTTAAAAGAGGTTTCGCATTTACACATTTTGATTTTTAAAAGTTCTTAACGGATTTTTATTTGAAAATTCTGATTTTCTCAATATTTCGGTAGGGGCCATCCCTCTATGTACGCCAGTGTTCAACGAACATGTATTTTTTTGTGTGTGTGAACAATGAGAATTAACTAAATAAAGTTATTGGTACGTTGTAAGAGGCTAATGTATAGACAAAGGCTAGGCGGACGTGAATACAGTCACGAATTCGCCTTCCCACTATATTGTTTACCGCAGCACGTTTGAATGTCTCTCTTTAAAATGTGTCACCTTGTAGACTAGACAATTATTCAAGCGACAATAAGCTTAACTATTGTAAAATGTTTTATTGGTAAGAACAGCGAGATAATCCAGATGTGAATTATCGGGGACATTTATGCGGGGAAAAAGCCGGAAAAATTCCAACCAATTTCGGGAATCGAATCTGGATCTCCCGTGTGATTGTCACTTGCAGACGTTCTACCGACCAGATCACCGCAGCTCCTTGGATGAGTTCCATACTTTGATTATTTCAATTTATTTTAATATATTTTCTTGTATTTATGGATCTTCTTCATCCTTGAAATGTCTCACCTCGTTGACCAGACAATTATTTCGTAACAAAGAAACAAAAAAATGCTCCCAGGATTTGATAAAAATCGAATGACTAGAAAGTAATTTCGTTCTATTGTTTCCATAAATACTATATTTATGTATATCTCTACTACTTAATAGTAGTAGTAGTGGTATTAGTAGTATTATTAGTATTAATTCAGCTAATTAATTAATTATAAGTATTATTAATTAATTGTGATTATTATTATTTAATTAAAGTATAATAAAACAATGGTAATGTGAATTTGGAAAAAGTTTTAGAAATAACACCCCCCTTGATGAAATCCTGCGTACGCTACTGTGTTGAAGAAACACTTTCTGGGCTGTTAGTAAAATGATCTATTCACCTAATGAACCGCTGCATCATCTCCTGAAAATTTATTAAAATATTCAAACAACCCTCGAATAGTAGTATGCAAACACAAAGGACTATATTTTTAAAACTGATGTTATTAATCAACACCAAGAATATTGATCGTGTCTGGTAATGCAGCAGCTAACTTTCGCGGCAAAATTGTTAGCACAGAGCACTACGACGTCAGGGATCACGGGTTCAGAGCTGGACATGAGTGTTCTATGTGCGTGTCCCTTCATCACATCAGCCCTCATTGTCATTGTCGTGACACAGCCCACAGTCGAAGAAAACCGACGCTAAATAAAAAGAAAAACTGAAATCAAATCACATCGTAATGCAGCTACAGCATAATCACAGACAAAGGTAGTAATAGGCAGACATTGACCTCAGGCAGCAAACTTCTGCATTCTTAAAAGAGCGCATGCAAGAAGTTCGAATATCCTCCCATTGGAGGCGCCCGCTTTCACTTCTGGTCAAACTCGCAAACAGCAGATGGCGCTACTAAATTTCAAGCAACTGGGGAACGTGACGTCACGGGAGTCAACTTGTGAATTGGGTTCTCGCCCTCTGATTGGCTGCTGGAAAGTTACGGTGCTTATGTATCTACTTACCGCAGATGCATAATCTGGGAGCGAGAAAGATTTTGGTGAATTGTTGTTTCAATGAGTTTTGTAAAGAAATGGAATGACTGTAATATATATATGCGTGCGTGTGTGTCGTTAATTCGAGTGTGCAAGTTCCCTTCCCCCCACAAGAAACAGGCTGCTACATTATTTATGCCAGATGTAAAAAAAAGCAGCAAATTTGCGATGAAAAATATGAAATGAATTATTTTACAAAGGAATTTGATAGTTCTCTATGTGATTCCATTCAAGTGTGTAATACTTCTTACTTTATCATTCATAATTAATAATTATTCAAATTATCAGTTTCTCTACACTTTCTTTACTACTTGCTAAAGTCGCGTACATCATCGTGTACAGCGCAAAGAAGATATTCTAACAATCACAGCATCGTAACTTTCCAACAGCCAATCAGAGAGCAAGAAATGAAACCTCATTCACAAGTTGACTGGAAAAAAAAATTGCCCGCGCGATGTGTATTTGCAAGGAATGGTAAATCGTTTATCATCACATTATCTGTGGATTGATCTTGGTATGATCTTGTCTGTGGTATAACACTGATAAACAATGAAATACTCCTTTAAATAAAACTAAGTGATCTTTATGTATTCAGATGTGCTGATAAGGAATATCGTACCCGTTTTCCTGTATCACCTAAAGTTTTTGCAGAACACCCAAATTTTATAGTTTTATGGTTTCAGGTCTGCGCACCCGGCTCTGCATCCGGTTTGGTTCCTAGCAAATGGATAAGAACCTTTTAGCGACCTTGTGTGTTTATGACTGGCACTTAATATTTCGTTGAGGAAACATCTGGCAGTAGAGTAATTTCCTGTTTCTCTGTTAAAATTTGTTCCTTTCGTGGGTTAGTCGAGTCTTAACTTCCTTTCCGATAACTTCGCGAGTAGCCGTATTTTATGTTTGTGTATGTTCGTGAAATTGTGAATGTGATATTGTGTATAGTGAAGTGTAAGTTGTATATTAACAAAACGATCAGAGCATTCATAATTGTTTTTTTAAAGAAATATATTATAACTCAATTAATGAGTTCGCATGTCACGCAAATGTATGAATAAACCGAACTTGTTTTGTTCTGTTTGCGGGGAATTTACTCCGAAGTCACAGAGAAATACTATCACTCCTATAATGAAAAAAGCATATGAATTGTATCTTGGAAGTAAAATAGACGCGGGAAAAAGCTGGGCACCAGGTAAAATTTGTTGCAATTGTTCGCGAACTTTACGTGGTTGGCTTAATGGCACTCATAAATCAATGCCCTTCGGAAACCCTGTAATATGGACAGAACAGAAAGATCATACTACGGATTGTTACTTCTGTTTAACAAACATAGTGGGATATAGTTCAAAATCAAAACATTCTATATTTTATCCTGATGTTCCTTCAGTCAAGAAACCTATGAGTCATGATTTTATACCAATTCCTAAGCCTCCTAAAGAATGGACAGTGGAAGAAACAGAACCAAGCAGTGCTTCTCCAGATGACGAACCTGGACCTTAGTCAAACACGGATCCAAATTTTCCTGATCCAAATATACCTCACTTTATTTCCCAATCCGAACTAAATGGTCTAGTCAGACACCTCAACCTTTCTAAAGTTCAAGCGGAATTATTAGGTTCTCGTCTCGGAGGGTGAAATTTATTACAAGATGGTGTTAAGGTGTCATATCGGAAACGCCAACAATCACTGACACATTTTTTTTCTGTTAGTAATGACAACTTACTGCAATGATGTAGAAGGTCTTCTGCAAGAACTTGGAAGGAGTCACAACCCAAACGAGTGGGGACTATTTTTAGATTCATCTAAGAATAGTTTAAAAGTAGTATTGTTGCATAATGGGAATATATACCCATCAGTGCCCCTTGCCTATTCTTCCACCATGAAGGAAACGTATGAAAATATGGATACAATATTAAAAGTGATAAATTATGAAAAATATGGTTAGCAGATATGCGGAGACCTCAAAATGATTGGTATACTGTTAGGCATGCAGTCTGGGTTTACAAAATTTTGTTGCTTTCTTTGCGAATGGGACGACCGGGCAAAAGATAAATATTACAACATTGTGGATTGGCCCATACGGAAAAACTTAATTCCTGGAGAGAAGAGTGTTAGGAATCACCCTCTACTTGAGAAAGACAAGATTTTGTTACCACCGTTGCATATAAAGTTAGGGCTGATGAAAAATGTTGTTAAGGCTTTGGATAAACACGGTGAGGGTTTTGGGTACTTGAGAAAAACATTTCCTAAACTCAGTGATAGTAAGTTAAAAGAAGGCATATTTATTGGGCCTCAAATCCGTGGGATCATTCATGATAACAACTTTGTGGAATTGCTAACAGAAAAAGAGAAATGCTTAGCTTTCAGACAAGTATGTTGTAATTTTCTTGGAAATGTGAAATCTGACAACTACAAGAACTTGTTAAGAACTTGTTGAAGTGTTATCAGCGCATGGGGTGCAATATGTCCTTGAAAATTAACTTTTTACATTTGCATTTGGACTTTTTCCCCCCCTAACTTGGGCGCGGTTAGTGACGAATTCGGCGAGAGATTTCACGGATATTTTTGTCATGGAGAAACGATATGCAGGAATATGGGTTCAGAACATGTTAGCAGACTACTGTTGGAACCTCAAGGAAGAGGTTTCTGGTGGCAGTTACAAACGGCAGAGTTCAAGAAAGAAATTTTGAAAATGTGAGTAAAAATGTGTTATTTTTTTCCTTTTTTGCATGAAATTTCTTAATTGAACAGTCAAAATCGGTCCTACATAACTAACTAACTCTCTAGCCTTCTTAAACCCGAAGGTTCATGGCTGCAGCAACACAGGCCTTCCATCTGTCCCTATCTTGTGCAAGATCTATATACTCTTTTCCATCCCTACCGATTTCCCTTAGGTCCATCTCGACGTTGTCCCTCCATCTTCGTCTTGGCCTTCCTACTGGTCTCTTACCATCAGGTTTCCCAACAAGAATCCTGTAAACTCCTCTTTCGTCTCCCATTCGTGCCACATGGCCTGCCCACCTAAGTCTTCTTGATTTAATTATTCTAATAATGTCTGGACATGAATACAAATTATGTAGTTCTAAATTATGTAACCTTCTCCACTCACCTGTCTCCTCATCCCTTTTAGGTCCAAATATTTTCCTAAGGATCCTATTTTCAAATACTCTCAATTTATGTTCCTCTTTCAATGTAAGGGACCAAGTTTCACACCCATATAATACTACAGGCAAAATTACTGTTTTGTATATTTTAACTTTTAGTTTCTTAGATATTAAACGAGAAGACAAAAGTTTATGAAGAGAGAAGTAACATGCATTTCCTGAATTAAGCCTACTTTTTATTTCCTCTTTAATATAATTTTCATTTGTTAATATTACTCCTAAGTATTTGAATTTGGAAACGGTTTCAAACGATTTGTTACCAATAATTAGATTTTGATTATTATCTAACACTTGGTTTCGGCCTGTAAGCATATATTTAGTTTTCTCTTTGTTAACTTCCAAACCTATCTCTTTAGCAGTTTTGAAAAATATTTTAGCATTATTCTTAATTGTATTCACATCATCCCCCAGTAAGTCTACATCATCTGCATATGCTAACAACTGAGTCACACCATTTAATTTTAGTCCTTCTTTAGTTTCGTTTACCTTCCTAACAGCATATTCTAAGGCAAAATTAAAGAGCAATGGAGATAATGCATCTCCTTGTTTTAACCCATCATGAATTGTAAATTTGTCAGACATATTAATACCCACACGAATTTTACTTTCTGTTTCACTGGTGCATACTTTTATCATACTAACAAGCTTCTTAGGTATTCCAAAGTCTACTAATATATTATATAATTTATCTCTTTTGACCGAATCATATGCTTTTTTGAAATCAACGAATAGCTGATGGACATTTTGATTATATTCCCACTTTTTTTCGAGTGTCTGTCTGATGTGAAAAATTTGATCTGTAGTTGATCTGTTGCGTTTAAATCCACATTGATAATCACCTATAATTTCATTAGCATATGGTGTTAGTCTTGTTAAAAGAATGTTAGATAATATTTTATATGTTGTTGAGAGTAGAGAAATTCCACGGTATTATTAGGAAATCGGTCCTACATATATTTTTTATTTTTTTTATATTTCATAGTTATTCATTTCAATATTTAAATCTTATTTCATGAGCAAACAAACAAAAATAATTTCAAATTTTGATGTATTATTACAAAGGGAATTAATTTTTTATTAAAAACAAAATATAAAAATCCAGGGAAAACGATAGGTGATACAGCATTTCTACTTTCAGATTTGGATTCCTGCGTTGGGCCAATCCCCCACGCAAGGGTATTAACGGATTCAGAGAAAAAACAGGAGCCTCGGAATGGACAGATCAACACAGCAACGACCGGACTGGAAAAGGAAAACGAGAATGGGAACATGGAACATTAAAACTATATTAGGAAAAGAAGTTGAATTAGTACAGGAAATGAAGATACGTAAGATAGACGTAATGGGAATTAGTGAAGTAAGAAAGAAAGGAAATGGCATACAAAGGCTTGAGGAGGGATATACCTTGAGATATTCAGGTGTTGGACAGGGAAGAAGAGCAAAAGAAGGGGTAGGAATTGTAACAAGTCAGGAATATGAAACAAAGGTCAGTGGCTGGGAACCAGTTAACTCAAGAATAATTGTAGTTAAATTTGATATAGAATATAAAATATCATATATCCAAGTATATGCACCAACAGAAGATGCCTCTGTGCTTGATAAGGAAGAATTTTATGTACAACTCCAGAGGACAGTAGATAAAGAAGTAATGGAGGGACGGTATGTAATGATAGTGGGAGACTTAAATGCAAGAACAGGTAAAGATAAGAAGGTAGCCCATGGTAGTATGGGAAGCTACGGGGGAGAAAAGACATTGAATGAGAATGGCAAAAGATTACTGGAGTTTTGTGTAGAAAATCAGTTGCTTCTTGGAAACTCCTTCTTCCCACATAAGGAAGTACATAAAATAACCTTCCAGGCTGAAGGAAGAAATGCTAAAAGCATAATAGACTTCATAATATATACCAGTAGTATTAGGAGAAACATAATGGATGTTAAAGTTATAAGAGGTGCTGAACTGGGTACAGACCATAGATTATTAATAGTGGACACACGCTTCACGAGACCACCAAAGCCCAGAATGAAAAAATACCAAACAATTAAGATAAATGAGTTACAGAAAAAAGAGAAGAAGGAAGAGTATAAAGAACAGGTAACAGCCAGACTGACAGAAGGACCAGATGTAGAACAACTAGAGATAGAAGAAATATGGAAGAGAATTAAAAAGGCACTCATAAAATCTGCAGAAGAAGTATGCGGAAAGAAAATAGTAGATACAAGAAAAAAGAAAACATCTTGGTGGAATGAAGAAGTGAAACAAAAAGTAAAAAACAAAAAGGGAGCATGGAAAAAATATATTATGTCTCAGACAGAAGAACATAGAAGGAAATACATTGAAAAAAGAAATGAAGTCAAGGAAATAGTGAAGGAAGCTAAAATAACATCCTGGGAAAAATTTGGAAATATGGTTGAAGAAAAAGCTAGAGAAAAGAATACAAGGCAATTTTGGAAAGTTGTAAAGAACTTGAGAGGAAAATATGGAAAAACAATAAGAACCATTAAAAATGGAGATAAATTGATCACAGAAAAAAAGGATGTGTTGGATGTATGGCGGAAACACTATGGTGAAAAATTCCAGAAAGAAGAAAATAACCCAGAGGAGGTAGGGGTGATATATGGACCATACATGGAGGTACAAGACTCAGATATAGAAGGGGAAATAAAGGAAGATGAAGTACAAATAGCAATAGAACTGATGAATACAGGAAAAGCAGCAGGATCAGATGGAATAAATCCAGAATTAATAAAATATGGAGGTATGGAAGTAGTTAAGAATTTAACCAAGATGTTTCAAAGAATATGGAAGGAAAACAAAATACCAAATGAATGGAGGAAAAATATCATTATCCCACTACATAAGAAGGGCAGTAGCTATGACTGTAATAACTACAGAGCAATATGCCTCTCATCAGTCGCTTATAAATTATACACAAGGATACTAGAAAGACGTCTCAGAAAAGTGGTGGAGGAAGATATGGAGGAGGAGCAGGCAGCATTCCGCCCTAAAAGGCAAACACAAGATCATATATATACTATAAGAACGATTATGGAAAAAAGAATTGCCAAGAACAAGGACACATATCTAGCTTTTATAGACCTAAAAGCTGCTTTTGATTCAGTCCCTAGGCAATATGTATGGGAAGCATTGGAGGCAAAGAAAGTACCAGTAAGATTATTGAATGCAATAAAAATTGTATATAATAATCCTGTAGGAATAATTAGAGTAGATGGCGAATACTCAGGTGAATTTGACATTGAGAAAGGCATAAAACAAGGAGATAGCCTCAGTCCAATCCTATTTAACGTCTTTTTAGACGAAATTGCTAAAATATGCAAACGACGAACACACAGAACGAAGATAGGTATGTGGAGATTAAGGCCAGTATATATCCAAGCACTATTATATGCCGATGATATCGTACTGATATCAGATACACCTGAGAGACTTCAGCAAGCAGTGGAAGAATGGTATGAAGAACTTAAAAGGAAAGGCATGAAGATTAATATAGAAAAGAGTAAGATCATGCGGGTGACTAAAGAGGATAAGGAAAATGAAGCCCTGAATATAATATGCGAAGGGAAACAACTAGAGAAAGTAGAAACATATGAATACTTAGGAACTATCATAAGTAACAGTGGGAAAATTGATCAAGAGATAATGAATAGGACAAAGAAGGCAGCATCAGCATATTATCAAATGAGTAATACTTTGGTGGGAAAAAGAGAGATCAGTATAAAAACAAAAATGCAACTCTACAACTCAAATGTAGTTCCCATCATGGGCTATGGCACAGAAAGCTTAGCACTCCAAGACAAACATCTAAGTAAATTTCAAGCAATAGAGATGAAATATCTTAGAAGAACAGTGGGGAAAACTCGAAGAGACAGAATAAGAAATGAAAGAATAAGAGAAGAGGTAAAACAAAAGAAGACAATGACTGACGTAGTAGAGGAACGCCAGCTGAAGTGGTATGGACATGTAAATAGAATGAATGAAGATAGGAAAGCCAAGCAAGTGATGGAGATGAGGGTTGAGGGTAGAGTAGGAAGAGGCAGGCCAAGAAATACATGGGAAGATAGAATAGAAAAGATAGGATTAAAATATGGAAAAACTAAGAACGAAATGAGAAGAATGAGTCGAGACCGGACGGAGTGGATGAGATGGACAGAACGAGGTACCCGACGCTTAACGGCATAAGGGAATGGAAGAGAAGAAGAAGAAGAAGATTTGGATTCAGCGGGGTCGAATTATAAATAATCACCTATTTTCGTTCAAAGGATCAAAAAAAAGTTTGAATTTGTTCATGAGTGTAATCCTTCACAATCATCCTATTAAGACGTCAAACACTGATAATTGCGAGCGAAGCGAGCAGGAAAATTTGCATACATATTTGTTTGCAAACTTACTAGAATATTAATTTAATTTAATTTGGCGTCAATACTTTCACAGGGTGCCGTGATATTTACACTTTCCCAACTTTTTCTCCATTTGTTCATGGGCGCCAACAACGAAAAGGGTGCATCGCTAAAAAATGGGGGGTGGAAAAGTGGTACAATATCAAGTAAATGGTAAGACAATAAAAAAATCCAATAACTTTTTCGTATATAATGTATATAATATTTTTGTCAACAATAGAGAATGCAGAGGCACAACCACGAATTTTTGTCTGGGGGGGTGAAGTACCAGGATAAACGTACCAATAATAATAATTTTAATAATAGTAATAATTTTAATAAAAATAATGTTAATAATAATAATATTACTAATAATGTTATTATAGCATTATTATCATTGTTATTGTTATTATTGATTTTCTTTATTTTACTTCGCTTCTTGTGCCACTTTTGGCTAATTTGCGAAGATAAGGATGAGTGATGACATGATGAAAATGATGAATCGATACTCGCAAACATCCATGCTCAAGCCGGGATTCGAACCCAGGACCAACATTATTATTACTATTAGTAATGGTACTACGTATCAAAGACTTTATTATCCTCGTAAATTATGCAAAAAGGGGGTAGAAGTTTGTGCTAAAGCATTTGTGTTCGAACAAACGATTTGAATTATTTTTTAACACGTTCAATTTCACATAAATAACGGAAAACAAGCAGAAAATGCTTGATAAATGCATTCCAAATATAATTATTTTTGTACATTAACATGTATAACTTTCATGCACGATATAGCTATGTTTAACATACGCATATATACAACGTGAAGCGTGGACACTAAATTGTGTACGTATTCAAAGTTTCTTTAATAAATATTATATACAGCATGTATTATTTGAATACATTACATAACCAATTCATCCATCTCAATAAACCAACAGGAAAAATTACATAAATTGTCTCTCAAATGTGCACGCTCCCTTTCCTTAAAACAATTGTTCAAACATTTAAAAGAAAATGAATTAAAGCAAGTCTTATTTCTCTGTCTGGTGATTTACAATGCATTATAGTGAACAAAAATAAATTGCGAGCGAAGCGAGCAAGATAATTTTTGGATCCAAAGGGCGCAAATAATTTCACCGAACGCTATGGCATTATATCATTTACAACTTTGTGCCTCCCCGATGGTGTAGTGGTAACATGGTCGCCTTGTGATCAAGGGGTCCCGGGTTCGATACCCGGTGGAGGCACGTAGTGTTTCGGAATCCACTTTCAGCTATACGCCGTCTCAATTACCCTTTTTGTACATAAAGTAGACTTAAAAACACAAATCAATGAATCAAGTTTACAACCTTTTTTAATTTAGATCGTTCGGAGCCAATGGCCGTTTCCCGCCTTCCCCTAGCTACTCTGAACTTAATAAGACTAAGAGAAGGAGGCATTGCGAGCGAAGCGAGCAAGAAAATTTTACGAAAAGTATTTTTATTTGCATAAAAGTTGAAGTTCTGAGCGGTAATTGCCCCTGGAGGTACACTTGGCCGTCAATGTTTGCCCCCTTGCCCCCCTAGAACTAATTTCCAACCAAGGTTGGGGGGGCATGCCCCCCCTACCTCCCTGTGGTTGCTCCACTGAGAGAATGACGGCTCAAACATCGACTCCTGGTTGTTACAAACGTTATTTGGATGAGAGTCCCAAGTCGAGCAGCCCATTGCTAACCCCACCCTCGCTAATTGCGCCAGAAGCAACGATTTTGTGGCAAACGTGCGGGATTCCCTTCTGGTTTCTCTTCAAGACAGTCACGGTAATAGTTACAATGCCAAGACTATATTTTATGTAGCTCGCATAGTGTCTTATATTATTAAAAAGGTATTTTTACCAATATTAAGTCCATATTTAACTCCATATTTTGGTAAAAATAACTACATATGTATTTACATATTTAGCTCATTTTTACTACATATAAATCCGTGCCCCGGTTATGACACTCACCGCCACCCCACTTAGCGAATAATCTACAGTACAATCCACTTTATACCATAGGACTTCCAAATAATACAGAAAAATGACAGCCTAAATAATTATCATCATCAGAATATTATACCATAGCGCTAAATATTACCCCCCCCCCTCGAACTTGAAAGTTCGATCCCCCTAACTATGGAAATTCTGTGCCACTCTAAGACCTAACATTGATATCCACATCTGGATTTTCCCCCCTCAAGAGTCCCCTCAAATGTAATGCTCAATCCCCCCCTAGAGTGCGCGTCAAATCTCCTGCATATAGCCTTGAAAGGCTGAACAGCACCAGCAAATCACAGACGTGCGGTGTTGCAATGTTCCGTGCTCTCCATGAGAAGGCGTTTCGCTCAACCACGCTCTCTCTTTTCCGTGTGAGATTTTGACATGGCATCATTGCAGTGCGGTGCTATTGGCTATCGCCATATGCAGGAGATTTGACGCGCACTCTAGTAGAATTCCAGTGATAATATAAGACTTAACGTTGAGAGTCAAGAGTTTTATAATGCCTCCTCCCCAAAAATAATGCTTAATCTACCCACAAGAATTCACCTGACAATTTAAAACTTAATAAGAACTGGGCACTGTCCTTTCCCCCAAACAATACTTATTACCCGTCGCTTAGCAGTATATTAACAATATACGAAGTAATTATTATATGTTATAACTTCTCTCCAATGCTGAAATTTTTGTTCAGTCAAATTTCCATCACAAAAAAGGAAATGAAAAATCTCACCAAAATTTGGGTGGAGGCAACCTGCGTCCGCAAACCCGCCCGTGGGCACCCATGCGTGTATGTACATATGTAATCTTATTGTTTCTTATCCATCAAGCAAAAAAAATACAAAAGAACATGCACTACATAGTTTGCCGCATGAAGCGTTCCCCCTCCTCCAAGAAAAAAATGCGTTGGTATGAAAGAAAATATTTCCAATTTCGTCTCCAAGTTATTTATCAGAGATTCAGACAATCTTGCTTCAGTTTCCAGAAGATACTACACTGATACGCTGATACATAAGTCGATAGCAAGAAATGGGAAAGCAGGGTATTTGAGGTAAAAGTTAATTTCTTGTACAGTCACCGGCAATAACAATGGGATACTTACATCCTGAAATACTTGCTTGCCTGCAAGGCGTTATGAGTGTTACCTAACTCTCCGGCGGTGGTAGAACTTGTCTGTGAAAATTTCCTACTATAATAAACGTATCGTCGTAGAGTTAGGCAACACACATATATCTAGGTGTTTCATTTTTATTGCCGATGAGTGTACAACTTTGGGGCGTTGTTTCATGGCTGGCAAATGTAGAAGTTAGAAACCGGGTGGCGCATGGGAATCAGTTGAAGTGGATTAAACACAAGAAAGATATTGATATCATGTTGAAAGTCAAAAGAAAAGAAGCGGAGAGAGAGATTGCAAGATACAGTTCAAGAAGGAGGGCACTTCAGTTTTCTGTTTATTATTATTGATTGCTGTAAAAATTAAAGCAATAACAGTTACTGTGAATTCTCCCCCCCCCCCCCCCGTTATGGTTTTTATTCCAAGAAAAACCTACGGGTGCGTAAATTAACAGCTGTCTATATACACGACAGATATGTAAATATGATCCAATTCAATTTTTGATCGAATGCGCAATTTATGATCATTTTTGTATCTAAATTTAAGCTGACCTCCCCCATCCCCTTGGGCATCCGGAAGGCGGGGGCAAGGGGGGCCGTGGCCCCTCCCTGGAAAACGAAAGTCAACCAAAAATTACATATTTCACATATATATATTTTAATTTCAGCCACAATAATGTGTGTTAATTATTGCACGAACATGATAAATTCAAATTTAATCAATGTTTTTTGAGGGATGAACACTATTATTGGGGAAAATATGCCATGTTGGCCCCCCTGGAAAAAAATACCTTCCTTGCACCTCCCTGGAAAAAATCCTGCGGACGTCCATGCCCCCCCCCCACCCCCGCCTTCCTCGCGCGGATGGAAAATTCGATAAACCTCTGTTTAGAAGTAACTGAAGGATTTTGTTCTGATATCACATTCCCAAAAAATAATCGAATTTTAAATTCTTTAGAGATCGAATTTTCTACGCACAGAAAGGAACGTCATTTTGCATAATACACAGCCTGTTCAATCTATTTATATCATTTCATTGTCTCTTATCTACGAGATCTAAGCGTAACAGATACGAAGAATGTCACTTTGAGTCTTTGACTAATCGATCAAGTGGGAAATTGAGATTAGTCGCCGCACAAGTCGCGGTTTACACAGTACGCAGCAAGTTGTTTTATCAGCTAGAAGTACGCCGATTCCCCACAAGATGTCTCTTTGTTCAGCAAACAATGAGGCGAGCTGAATTACGGTAAACTTTGCTACACAGATTTGCTTTGCTACCATCGCTCCGCTCACTCAGTTTTTCTTTAGATCGTGAAGAGTGAAGAGGGAAATGTAGGAGCGGTGTGACGTATTAACACGAGGTGTTTGCGGTAGATTCAACGTTCGTACCGGACGACATTAAATCAAGAGCTGTACAACTAAACAGTGTCGACTTGAATTTATATTTCTTGTGAAGCGATCTTGTGTGGAATGAATTGACTCTTGTACCAAGACACTGTGATATGAGGTAGGATTAATTATAATTAGTTTTGTTCCATTTTTGCACGCGCGATAATACCTATTTAGTAACACTATTCTCTCTGTATCAAAACTGATCTGATTAAACCATTTTTGCAATTATTTTTAGGTCCTAAGTTGATTTTAAGTGATGTCTGCTTGTCTAGGATTGAGATCTGACTCGAAACTATAGCTTTAGTCTAGATTAGTCTATGCTTTTTATTTATGCACATGACCGTAGCTTCTGTACCCGAGAAGAGAATAGAATTTGGTGCTCGTTACAGCTAATCACTCCCCCCTCTGCTTGATTGATGTACGCAAATGTTGTTATTTCCGTGTTTACTATCGCTTTCTATATTTGCGCGTAAACAGTAACTGGGAGAATGCATAAACCCTCGTCAAATAATAATACCTGCCAGAGATGGCGTGCAATGGAAATTTCTGAACTCAAAGGTGAACGAAATATTTTCAACTTCGGTAATCTGCCTATCTCTATCTCTTTCTCCCTTCATCTGTTTCCCTTTTCCTCTCTTTCTTCTCTTGCCTCCTTACTACCTCTATCTTTCTTTCTTCATTTGCATCTTTTCTTTCTTTCTTTTTTATTCGTTTCTCTCTTACCCTTTCTTTCATCCTCTGTCTGTCTCTCTTTCTTTTTCTCCCACTATCGCTTTTCTCTTTCTTTTTCGTTCCTCTCTCACTCACACTTCTATTCTACATTATCTCTTCTTTCTCTCTCCATCTCTTCGTTTGTTTCTCCCTCTGTCACATACGTTCACCATTTGTTCCTCTTTCTCTCTCTATCTGTCTTCCTTCGTGTTCTCCCTCTACCTTTTTCTTTCTATATCTGTTTCTCCTCTTCCTTTCTTTCTTTATTTCGTTCTTTGTTTTCTCTCACTTCTGCTCTATATTTCTCTCTTTCACCTTCTTCGTTTCTTTCACCCTCTATGTCCTTATTTCGTAATTTGTTTATCCTTCTCCCTCTTTCTTTCTTTATTCGTTTCTCTCTCCCTCTGTCTCGTCTGTTCTCCATTTGTTTCTCTTTTAAGATTCTCTCTTCCTTGGTATTCTCCCTCTTTATCTTTCTTTATTCCTCTGTTTCTCCTTCTCAGCTTGTTTCTCTTTTCCCCCCTCTCCCCAAGGCCGCCCGCAGGATTTTCTTTTCTCGGGGATGAGGCAGCAGTGCTGAAAGTGGGAAAACGTGAAGTGATGCTTCCCCCCCAGTAAATTCTCATAAATTAATTCTCAAACTATAGGATAATTTGCATCTGTTGTCTTTCACGGCACCCCTCGTCCATGTTTTCACGCTACACTTTCATAGTTTCAATTATATGAAGTCTTTGGCCACTGAAATCACTGGCCACTCTCCGGGTGCCCTTTGTATTTCTCTCATACCTTGTTTCTTTCTCCCTCTGTTTCTCTTTGTCTCTCTTTTCTTGCAACTTTCTTATTTTCCGTTCTCTCTTTTCTTTCTTTTTTATTTTTCCCTTCTCTCTCTCTTTTATTTCTTTTTTTAGTTTCCCCTTCCCTCTCTTTTTTATCTTTTTCTATGTTTGTTTCTATGTTTCTTTATCTTTTTCTGTTTCATTATATATTTCATTCTTTCCATTCGTGATTCTTCCTCTACTCTAAATGATTCCAAATATTTCTCCTTTAGGCTATTTCAGTGGACAGGATGGATTGGTAACTGGCGTGCGCTAGCTGTAACCCTATCAGCTCCTTCCGAAATTTTGAGATAATCAAAAATTTAAAATGAAAGTAGTAAATACTCGAAAAACCAAACATTTAATACAATTTTCGAAACGAAGGGTAAAAATTATAATGAAGAATTATTGTATTGAGTATCCCGCCCCCTAGAACGCAGCTATGGAATATCCATCTTTACTCGTACAATTCCAGCCCCCTTCGACGCTAGTGCGTGGGGTAGAGAGCTGGGGGCCTCATTTTCCCTCAAATCGTAACCAGCCCCCTTTGAATTTTCATTTGTTTTCATTTCTTATTAGAAAGCACAACGAAGTGTTAGATTTTCTGTTCACTAATAGAGAACTTCATCCAAAATCATCTTAAATTCACTTAACGGAGAGGACGGGTAGATCGCTCCCATAAATTATCACGGTTTTTCTAAAGTTCATGGCATTCATAGCATACAGAAATCTTTCTTTTTATTTTTTTTACTTTGCTAATTGAGTGCTTTCTGCAATTATAAATTGGGAAACGAATAATATTAATTCAGAGAAAATGTACAGTGGGATGCAAAAGTATTGCTCGGCAAATTGTCCATGAACATTTCCATTACTATTTTTATCTTGTATAATACATGTTTTTACGTATGTTTTTTATGTTTGCCAGCAGCCTTGGCGTTTTGTTTCAATTCTTCGATTGTGCAAAACAAAGAGAATAAACGTGATGATGGACAATTTGTTGGTAAAACTTATGCATCTTACTCTACTACTCACACTAAATGATGAATATGTGTGTGTGTGTGTGTGTGTGTGTCTGTGTGCGGGTGTACAATTATGTACATATGTGTATGTAATTATAATGTAATATACTGATTTTATCTACGCACACATGCACGTAATTAAATTAATTTTCTATTCTGAAATTTGTGAAAAGTATGTATTTTACAAAAGCGCCCGTGTTAATCTTTGAAATCTAGAGACAAGATCTCTCATGTTACTCGCAGACACTCTTGTTTAGAATGATTATGCCACTCATCTGATTCCGAGACCGAGTCTGAAACTAGAAATGAAACTTCAATGAATGTAGCCAGGGTGGCCACAGGGGGGGATTATGGCGCAGACCGCGCCATTGAAAATTTTTGGGTGGATTTTTCCCCTTAAAATAATATAAAATTCAACATTTATATATTTTTCCAAATACATATGTGAAAAAGTTTACACCTTAGGTGCACCATATTTATTCCATTAGATAAAGAAAAGGAAGTATTTAGGACAAGGGTGTCCACATGCGGGTTTGTGGACGCACGTTGCGTTCAACAAAATTTTGTTTTTTGGGGAGTGTGGGGGAGATTTTTTGTGATGGAAATTTGAGTGATTAGTACAGCATTGGACACAAGTTGAATTACGTTATCAATTTACCATTGCTGATACATAAATAGAAATAGACTGGGAGTTTTGACGGATAATATCAAGGGAGGAAATATCCAACTCTTACATATTATGTCTTAAATTAACACGCGAAGGATTTGAGAATTATACGTTGGGGGGACAAAATTCAACTCTTCAAATATCAGTGTCAAGTCATAGATTATGTCGGGAAAATTAGTTAGCGGGGATTGAGCACTAAATTTGGAGGTATATCAAACTCTTGTGTATTACTATTAGTATTACATCTTAGACTGTTGCGCAAATTCAGGTGCGAGGACTAAGAATTAATATCTTTGAAATTGGCAGTATCAACCGTAAATCTAAAATTGGAATGGAAATTTTGGTGGGAGGATTGACTATTATAAATTTGGGGGGGGGGGGCAAGATATGAAGGTCTTGATAAAGTGTTAAATCTTAGACTGTCAAGGGATTTCTATAGTAGACACCTTATTTTATTCTAGAACCGCTCTTAGGAATTTCTAGCTAGGGTTCTGTACATATATGTCTCGTGAAACAATAATTTAATCGGTCACCGAATAAGCCAGTTTTCGTTAACAGACAACTGCAGCACGTTATTTGGTTTGTCCAGGTTAAATTTTCTATGATGTGTAACAATTTGTGTTAAGTACTCAACTTGTGAGTTTTTAAAATCTTGTTCTTTGCTCACAAACACTGTTTAAATTACTTTATGATATTTGAGATTAACTAAAGCATTTACCCAAACAATGTGCTAGCTTTCCGTGATTACGAAAATTTGAACAATTAAACAAATATGGACAGATTAACAGGCTATTATATTAAATTAAAATAAATTATTACGTCTTCATCCAAATTATTTTGGGGAGGGGGATTATGATGAACTATTTAGGGGGGTAATGCGTTCACAGCTTGAGAAGGATGAGCACCCCTGTTTAAGAGGAGGGGCAGATCAAGTATAGTGTTAAGTAAAGCTAAAAGAAATATTTTCAGTAGAACTAAACTCTTTATGGGGATTATGATTTTTTTGGGAGGACGCATGGTATCATTTGGGGGAATGCACCATTGGCCTTGGGGGGGGCACCCTTGATTGTAGTAAACGATATATATAAACAAATATATCTGCATCCCACGCAAGACTATCGTTAAATCTCCAACGATTCATCCTAATAGTTTAAATTATCCTAAGAGGTAGAAAATTGACGTGAAGTGACGAAAACAAAATTAACAGAAATCTGGATGAAACCCTTCTGCAGGCACAATTCAGTAGAATCAAGACAAGTAAATCTCTTTCATCCCGCAGCAAGCAGTGTTTCCCACACGAAGCATTTTTAATGGCAAAAGTACCGTTGGATTTCCCCCAGCGATTAAGGTTAGCAACCTTTTTCAGAGCATTGCTTTGTCGCCGACTTCACACGATCTTGACTCACTACCAGGAAGTTTCCTCCCGAGGACAATAGATGGTGTTGTACGTCGAGCTTAAAACACAGTAATAAACTTAATCTTGTTAATGGATGTGCTTGTTTTTTCTCCTGCTTGCCTCAAAAGTAAACCATATCCACTCCTTTACCAAAACCGGAATCGTAATTTTTTACACTCTGGGCCAGTAGTTTAAAAGACACTTTAAAAATAATGTATATAAAAATATAGTTGTGTAAGAGCAGATAACGGGTTTTCGCAGGAAGTCGGTGAGTTTGTAAGATAAAAGCATGATCTGGCAGCCATGACATTTTAACTGCGTTTAATATTATTTTTTCTTTCTTCCTAAGCTCATTTATATAAAAAGCAAAAGTGTAGTTTCTGAGTTATTGTATGTGAACTTTCAGTTCAAATTAATGAACTAAGAAACATGTTAGTAAGTTTCTAATTCACAATACCAATACGAGATTTGAATAAAAAAAATATTTAACACGAATAATTCGTTACAACTGCCCGTTTTGCCCGAAGCAATTCAGGAAGTTTATAGTTTCGGAATCAAGGGCGAAAGAGTAACCTAATTTCAAAGCGTGATCCTTTGATCTACTGTGAAATAAAATGAGAAATGTCTATTTCGACTATTCTAATTTGAAACCTCTCCACGGTAGTGAATTTTAATGTAACTTTTAAAAATATTTTTTTTCGTTCAATCATTGAAGGAATAATGAGAGAGGAGGAGGCATGTATTCAAAATACAGCGTATAACAAAAGTCCGGGAACACTTTAAAAAAATTATTGTAGCCAAACGAGTAGCATTACAAAGTGACAAAGTACATCATTTCAAAGAGTAAAGTTGTAAGTTTTTTCCTCAATGCAGGTGTTACGTGTAGTTCCATATATCGTCGCGAGGTGGTGTCAATCAAGATGGTGCTTTCTGGAGGTGAGAAGGCTTTCTGCGTGCTAGAATTTGACAAAACAAAGAGTGCAACGGATGATTTTTTTTAAGAGGTTATGTAAAGGACCATGTATATGTCCCTCCTCTTCCACGTGATGTTGTGGAACTCAAAAGGAGAATTGAACAAGTAACAGCCACAGTCTCGGAAGACATGTTGGGTCGTGTGTGGGAAGAGTTTTTGTCGGGTCACACATGGTTCCCACATAGAGTGTTTGTAAAGGGAGTGTTGTTGAAAAAAACTTACAACTTTACTCTTTGAAATGATGTACTTTGTTACTTTGTAATGCTACTCGTTTGGCTACAATAATTTCTTTAAAGTGTTCCCGGACTTTTGATACACGCTGTATATTCCGTGTAAGAAATACCTTACAGAAAATTTAATCTAATTTTAAATTATTGTAGCCTATTCGCTAATTACTTTTATCGTGGATTACTGTAAAATTGAGTGAAACTGTCTAGGTAATATGCTAAAAATGGAAGAGGAATGTCGGTTTACTTCAGGCATATCACTGATGATTTTTGTGTGTGTGTGTCACATCTATGGATGATTTCCATAAATGAAAATCTCGCAAACTATACAGACACTGAACGGATTAAGGGCAGCGTAGGTGTCGTCTCACCACTTCGAAATCTCTAAAACCGACAACAAATTGTTAATTAACGCAAAGTAAATTGCAATAGCGTGGAGACATCTAAATCCAACAGTAAACACTCAATAAACACATGCCTTCCCCCGTGGCGGAGTGGTTAGCACAGCATGTTACTACGCCAGGGGACCCGAGTTCCAATCCCGGCCTCAACATTGCGTGTCCCTTCATCAGTTTCATCATAACATCACTCATCCTCATCGTCGCGTTTATTCAAAGTGGCGGAAAAGCACCGCTAAATAACAAAAATCAAATCATTAAAGATAATAAACAATATACATGAAAAAAGAGATGACAGTTTTAGAAAGTTCTTCCCCACGAGAAGTTCGCAAGTCAGTTACTGGTTAGGATTCTATTCATGAAATAATGATTCTGATAATTATGAACTATTTTCATAAGTAGAAACACTTTTGGCACAGTGTGAAAGGCAGGCCCGGATATATAGGGAGAGGGGCTACAGCCCTTGACCTCCATCTGCAAAGTAACCTCCGATGTGGAAAGAACTACTTTGTAAGTTTTCCGAAATGAATATAAGAAATGGGCAAGTACCACCCTTGTACCCATCTGGCGCCACTTATGCTAGTGTTAAGTCCAAAGACATTACTTGGAATTCAGAGTTCATTTTACAATATTGCTTTACTTCCAAGTGCTAATCCACTTGGTCTAGTGAATATACAAGAGCTGAAGTGAAATCATGTGATGAGATTTGCGTTCTCTTCTCCTTGGCAGTTGGCAACTATGACAAATTCCAGAGGCGAAGCGTCCGGTCATCGGGAGATGCGACGATGACAAAGCAAAATAATACATTTTAAATATTTTAGAGAAGAAGTAAAAAAACGAGTCAAAATATTCACATATTTGTGCGAAATAAATCAAGCAATAGCATGAAACAGCTAGAAATACGCAAGAGATTCGCTTAGTTTAGCGCATCGGAATGAGAGCCCAGTGCTAATCCCCGTGGCCAACACTCGCGCTACGTTTTCTATTGAAGGCAATGGTGTTCGCCGGTCCAGATCATCGCAGAATGTGCGAATCTCTGTACCTGCTCGGAACCGGAAGACACCCAACGACCGCTTGAAGGTCTGGTCATAAAAGGCCTTTTTCTCAGCCCCTATGCTTACTGCAGGTTTTTTTTATACGTCATGAAGATTAAAGTTCTTCCGAGTGCTTCCAGCATTATAAGGCATGCAATGCAATGATATAATACAAGTAATTAGTGATGTCAGGAGTGAAACAATTTTCAAAGAAACTTAAAAATCAGATTTTGTTTCAATTAAGGTAGACGAAACATCTAATATTAACTGTAGGTCCCAATTGTCAATTGTCTTGAGATATGAGCATAAGGAGGAAGGCTGTGTTACAGCGCCTTGAAGAACGTAGTGTGGAAAACGACCCAAGAAACTGGTTCCCCGAGACGATGACAAGTAGATGGCAGTGCGATCGACCCAGGTGCTAATTTTGTTATAAAAGTAATGCGTCTTAGTTAGTTTTTGGAATATATTGCGTAGATTTGTTTCTCTAGAAAGGCGGTAAGTGAATTGATAGAAACAGTTATATTTGTGGAGTGATTTGCAGTCACGAAATGGCATTAATTTACACAGAAAAGTAACACAAATACGATTTATGTGCAACGCAACACGAGCATCAACATATCACATGTGAGGCTGGACGTCAAACGTTGGATTGTGTACACAAGTTTATTTTTGTATACTAATAAAATTGGAATAGTGTCATGAAGGAGAAAAAATGTTTCGTGGCGTACATATTATGAAGTCATTTTCCCGAAATGCAGATATTCGAAAGAATTTCATTTCATATTCCATGGAGTTCAAATAGCCGATTAGGATGTGCCTCAGAGGGCTGCACAACGGCCAGAATCGCTTACTAGGCTCGCCTGGTTGGTCGGGCGGGCGAGTAAAACTATATACCTGGGTTTTGACCCGTCAAGCATCGAAAGCCCACGGGTAACTGGAAGGCCTTGCAAAACGAAGCTCGCTTATCTTCAGCGAACGCTGATTCCGGTTTTGCACCGTCTCCAGATACATGAGTCACGCAGTCACCGTTGCCAACTTTTAGATTCTAAACTGTTCTAGGAGCACTTAAAATGTTCATCACTTTTATCAATTTGAAATTGCAGACATTTATTCCTTGCTAGAAAACATTTGTATCGCTCACACCCAGTGGCGGCGATTGGGTTCCAAAACTAGAGGGCCAAAGTGCAAATGTACGGGGGGGGGGGGGCAAGGATAATTAATTTCCCTTGGTACATGAGGTTAGCGTGGTGCAAAAGTAGCAAAAAGTGGGGAGGGGGGGGGGGGCAACTGCACTCTCTCGGCCCCGCCCCTAATTGCTGCCACTGCTGACACCTGTACAGGAGTACGAACCAAGTTTCGCAAAAAGTGCCATCGTAAATACTTTGGAACTTTGTGTGACTGGTGGTTGTTCTACATTATACTTTTTTGGGGGTGCTCCCCTATGGCGCAGTGGTAGTGTCGTCGCCTTGTAATCAAAGGGTACCAGGTTCGATACCCGGTGGAAGCACATGATGGTTCAGATCCCACTTTAAACTATAGGTCCAGTCCCGATTAGCCTTATTGTGCGTAAATTGACCAACTAAATGAATCAATCAATCAAACAGATTTTCTCTCTGGTGTAATTTTGCCAATTCAATATCCGAATTAGTTGCTCAAGATCCCCCCCTGAACACTAAGGCACGATGGTCCATAAAATGGAACATGAAATCAGAATTTGCATTATAAAAGGTTTTTGAATATTGTCATCTCTTTCAACAAATCGTCGTTCGCTAGTGTTGTTGCTAGTTATCTTGTTCTCAGACCGCATTGATAGTAATACGATACAAAATATAATTGTTAGCTTGTATTTTCACACGGGTGCAAATAACAGGCAATGCTATTTACACATTTCAACAAACAAACAACGTAAAAATGAAACCGACAGAAGATTTACGATTTCAAGACCAGAAAGGTGACATAAAATGAACAAGACACACAAACCTATTTCAAGACCATCGAAACAAATTTAGAAAATATGTGGTAGTTGGTTTGACATAATAATGACACTAATTTGAGAAGTTACAAAATCTTAGGTGCAGTGGCTTAGCAACATATAGCGAGGTCCTGGGCGAGATTTGAATGCAAGGCCCCATCGTTCTTTAAGTTTGAAATATCAATGTAAATCGATACACAGTCATCAAGGAAACGTCAGCAAATTATCATATTTATATAATAGCCTACAATAATAATTAATTTCTGACGAAAATTATATTTGATAGTACGCGACAGAGAAATTTACACTTGGCAGAGCTACAGTAACACGCTGCTGGAATTTTCATTAACCAAAGTAGTAGTAATAGTACGTTTTTTAAGATGTTATTTAGGCAGTAAGATAACTGAAATATCCTTAAGTGTGCTAAACGTTTTTTTAAAAAAAATCAGAAATACAAAGTAAGAATCTTGAAATATAACCTATATATTATTTAATGAGTCGTTCTTTGTTTCCTCATTTCGAAGTTTGTAGGATGTAAATGTCACAAACCATGGCTTAAGTAGAAAATATGGAAGGACGCACATAAAATGTCAGTGCTTGATAGAGCGGGGGGAAGGGAGTGCGCTAAATCACAATCCTGTCTAGGGGCCCAATGTATCTACCTACAAGCTCTTCTACACAATCGGTGTCAACATCAGCATATCTTAAAACGATAGTCATTTGCACAATAAATGTGAAATGTTTGGTGTAATCAACTGATACAGCTAATTTGACCTTTTTTTTAAATTAGCAATTTTGACTTTTTTTAATTAGCAATTTTGACTTTGTTGCACATAAATTGTACCAGTTAACTTTGAATTTTAGGACTTAGATGATAATAATAACTGTGAATCTCATTTTGTTGTTACGTCTTAATGTTCTTGTAATATTAAATATTTGACGCAGTGGCGTTAGAAAATCGTAAAGTACGCGTCCGCAAGAAATAAACTTGGGTCCCTCAAGTACAGTCAGCTTCTTCCAGGAAATTTACGTAATTACTTAGAATGGCTGGTTGTGGCTGCACTTACATTAATAACTATACAAATCGATGCTCTAACTCTGAATTTTCACATATTACAACATATCTTTCTTTGACATTTATGTATTCAAAAGAAGAAAATACAAACACTTACTTATCCCTTCCCCCAAACAGAAGGCGGTACAGGATACAGAGAACACTGGAAGCTAGTGTAGAGCTATCAAGGAGAAGAAACTTTCCTAAAGCACTTGATTTCAGATTTAAGCACATTCCTGAAACATAGAACTTGATCAGGAAATTCGGAAGATAAATCATCTTCGTGCCCGTTACAGAGGGCAATAGCTGCGTCTGAAGTTGTAGGAACGAAGGAAGAACTGCTAATATTATCCATACCTTTCTTGAGTTTAAAATACCAGAAGCATTTAAATGCCCCATACTTTGCTCCGTGGCAGTTTGAGGTACTTTACCATTAACATATTAAAATCGGGTAGGCTATGCAAGGTCACGACACAGAAGAAAAATGGATAAAATTGTCCAAGCAATTTTTGCGTTGATGTTTCACATGAGAAATTAGAATTATTTTGACTTTTTCGGGGCCCCTTAGGCTTAGAGCTCCCGCCCGCCTCTGATTTGACGTATTCATTCAAATTATAACGTTAAACTAGAATATAAAGCCAGTTAAAAATGTCTTAATTTTATTGCCCACAAAAATTAGCCTTTTCTATCTTTCTCACTTCCATTTATTACGTTTTTCGTATCAACCTCATAGGACGCGAGGCCCCTATATGCGCGAGGCCCAGGGTGGTCGCCCACTTCGCTCACCCCTTGCTACGCCAATGATTCTACAACCTCAAGGCACCTGCGCCTAGCAGAAATTCAAATATTTCCATGCGTAGTGAAATATAATGGCCGTTGGCAACACTGACAGTAGTGCTCGCCGTCTACCTGCAAGAACTACATCGAGTCTCACGGGTCTTCTTAAGACCCGGGTAATAGAAAAACCTGGCAGGCATCGAAGCCTGTGCAACACTGTGACGTGAAGCTCGCTTGCGCGATGTCGAACACCTGGGCTTGATGTGCGTGTTGCATATTATTGTAGGCGCGCCTCCTCGCAGACGGGTTTTCTCCGGGTCTTGTGCAGGCCTCTGTGTGCCTTGTCATCTCTATCAACAAATTGCTTTACATTCGTGTCGATTGGTAAGTAGAACATTGGTGTTAAGGACTGTGCATTTTTACTCGTGACTTGGCTTGCGAGTTTTTGGGCGGTAAGTTGGACAACACGCGAGTGGATGTAAAACAATCTTTGAAAAATAAACGAGTATTGTCTGTGTGAATTTCAATAAAAATAATATTTGTGACAATGACAATATTAATGAACCTTTCAGGATAATGCATACACAATACTAATTCTCGCAGCAATTGTCATGTTACGTGTTAAAATCCATACCTATGTTTTCTTCCGTATTGTTAATAAAAAACTCAAGGACAAGTCATGATCGACGGTTCATAATATTCTGTAATATTTTCGCGACTACTGTACCAAATATCATAACAATTTTCTGACACAAAGAAATGTTACAAGGAAAAGAATCAGATGTTGCAGCAAAAACCCCATTTACTTCCATTATAAGCAGTCGAACACCAAGCACCGGGGTCAACACCAGCGCCTCTAGCGGATCATTTTCGAGTGGAAACAGCCAGACAGCTCAGAACCATGCTGTTTTCCACACTACGTTATTCTAGGCGCTGTAGCTGTGTTAAGGAACGATTCATTAATTTTCCTGATGTAAGTACGGATTGTATATCTGACTGGTTATTTGTTCATGTAAAAATTGTTGTCAATAAAAGTGGAGGATGAATTTATTGCTCAAACTTATGTTGGGCCATCTAGCGGATTTGCAAAAGAAGGTCCAGGACGAATACCCGAAGGCGTTATTTACGCATTACTATGCTCACGTATAGATTTAGTGCTGTCTCAGCACTAAATACATACTTTTAAAAGATCAACTGAAGAAGAAGAGCGCTGTGCAATTTGACCCTATTATCCATCGGAAAATAACTCTTGAGTCTACAAGAGAAAATAAAGAATTCTACTACACAGTAATTCACAAATCCACCACGAAAAATAAAGAGGCTCGACTTTATGTTTTAAATCAATTAGACCACAGATACTCTTATCCGTGATTGGACCTATTTTACTTTGTAATTTGTGCATATTACAGAAAATTAAAATTAATCAGATTTCAAAATTATCATCACTTGAAATAGTATAATTGGTTTTTTGTAGTCGAAAGGTGTATGGTACTGCAGTGAGCTTTTACATCTCATAGGCAATGGCCTTGACGTCTACCGCTGAGAAATATTCTGCAGGCATCCTCCCCCAGTTGAAAGATCGACCCTATCGTTTGACAAGTCTTGAGATGACTAGGTAAAACTGTCAAGCTTTGCCACTGACAAATTCAATGTGGCAAACAGAAATGTGAGCTCAGTCGTTGAATAGCAATATTTTCACTGGCATGCACAGAGACAAGTAGCGAATGTGGCATAGCGTGAAAACAAATAACACCTGCGGTAAGAAATCAGTAATGAATCATGTTCCATGACTTGTTCGAATTTGATTCACTGGACTCCTACGCAACATACAAGACTTTAAGATTAAATCTAAGTTCCTGGAATTCTCGATCTCACATGAGGATTAACATGCATGAATTGCTGACTCTTGTATATTTGACATTCCGTTATCAGAATTTGGCGATTAAAAAGTTCTTGAACGCAGTTTGTTTAATATTTGGACACAGGATTATTTGGTAAGTCAAAATCACACAGGCTACTGATTAAATACGTATCAACAAACAAAATTACCATATCTTCCTTACTCCATTAATTATTGCTTGTAGTTTTGCTTTTGGTTATTTTATATCGGTTTTCTAGTCGCGACTATGTGGATGAAGTAATCGAATCAATAAGCACAAAGAAACTTCCATCATAACCCAGAATTTCGCAACACGTAACTGTTAACTACTACACTATGGAGGATGGTTGTTTAGTTTGAACAGCACTGTAGTAAATTTTACTACAACTGAATATCAGAAAGTCACTTCAATCCCTGAAGATGAGAGTGACGTTAGCTCTCGAAAGCTCGGAAGCTTATCCGGAAATCACCTGGTTGATATCCAGAGGAAACCTCTTCAAATTATTTACTGGTACTGCGGCGTGCCAAATGTGGTGTTGATGGAGCTTTTTAACTCTTAAAGAATGTCGGTTAAATGGAAAAAATGGTCAAATGTAACAATGAGTACTAAAGGAATATCATAACCTTCATGTGCATACAGCGATTATGTTGTAAACCAGCTCCAACTTACATCCTTGAAAGAAAATGGGTAATTATAACATATGTGAGGGAATTATTATGAATCTTACATGTCAGTAGTGTCCTCAATTTATCTGTTTAACAGTTTGCACTGTATTATGTTCAGAATCTATTTGTTCTGATATCAGTGCTCTAGAAATGATCCACGTAACATTGTTCCTGTACTTCTTATCAGCTTTAACACCACATACTGGTGCCGATGTATTTCCGCTGTGGGCTATTGCCCGTATTTATGTCCACATGCGGGCACGTTATCACTTGCCCTTCAAGAGTAAATTAAGAGTTGTTCTTCCGTGAAATGAAATGCGCACTTACTCCAATGACTTACCCCAGTGCAATGGCACTATTCTTTTCTCATATTTTGCCAAGAATGTAATTAAGGGAGATCCGGAACCACCTCCAAAAAAAATAATAATAATAATAAAAAAACTAAAGTAAATTAAAATGGGTGTTTCAGCACAAAAATACGAAATTTATTAATTTCCCCAAACTTACATGAATATAAAATTCAATTGGAATCGATTAGATTTTTATTGCCAGCGTTTACGAAAATTAATGGATAATTAGTAATTAGAATGCTTAAGGATAAGAATAAATTTCATCAACTTGAAATAACATTTTCTTATCTTAAAAATATTGTATTTTTCTATACATGTTGACATTTATTTCTTCAGCTTTTTAATACAAATTTTAGTGATTTGATTTAGAAATATAGTAGTTAATGAATGTATGCTGTTATATCTTTAGCCCGACCCTGTGGCCGAGTGGGCTAGGGGTCCCGGGTTCGATTCCCGGCTCGGCCATGGATGTTTGTGATTGTCTGTCCTGAAAAGTCTTGAAAATGAAATATGAATGAAATGATATGAGTGAATGAAGTGTGATGGGGGAAGCTTCCGCATAGGGGCTTTCCTTTAAATAAAAAATTAAAAAAAAGTGGTTAGCACATCGCGCTGCGACGCCAAGGGTCCCGGGTTCGAATCCCGGTCGGGCTTGGTTGTTTGTGAATGTCCATTCATCAATTTCATCATTTCATCACTCATCCCCATCTTCGCAAATTAGCCAAGAGGCACAAAACGCGAAGTAAAATAAACTAACTCAATCAATCAATCAATCAATGTTATATCTTTACTATTTATTTTTACATGTAATAATAATAATGTTATTATACATATTATTCCCAATAATAAAATGCCTTATAAATTTCCGTTATTAAATTACTATTGTTCCAACTATTAATAAAAGTGCATTTATTATTATTGCTCGTGAGACAGTATATAAGAACCCCTCCAGAAATGTTTGTCTACCACCCCGATGGCGTTTTGGTAACGTCGTCGCCTTGTAAAGAACGGGGACCCGGATTCGATATCAGGTGGAGACCAGTGCCGGATCTACAAATCTTGGGCCCCTCGCAAAATATTACCAAAGGCCCCTTCTACCTACCTACCTTTACGCACATACACACACACATTATACATATATACTACACATATATAATGTATGTGTGTGTGTAATTCTTGATCTCATGTTGACAAAGTCACAGATAAGGGCCTACAGGGTGATTCAAAAGTCCCTTAACATTAACACCCCCTATAAAAAGTGAAGAAGTTTGGCTGAGTACAATTCGTCATGATAGAAACAGGTTAGGCTTAGGCGGAACCACATTGGTGTGTTCCAAGCGGACGTCCGCCATATTGAATTCAACTAAAAAAAATTTATACGGGAGGGGGTCGATGTGATACATATATGACATTGTTTTCCCACACCTGGAAAATGATGCATTTGTTACAATCATACAGTCATAACTTTTTCCTGATTAAAGATAGGTTGAAGGAACTTTCACCATTGCATTTCTCGTGAAATTCTAGCCTGACTGCCACGCGGGAAACCCGGGATGGATGATCTAAGGTCGAGGTTTGTTCCCACATAAGCTCTGGGGCCCACCCATGAGCCTCAAGTCAAATGGTACCCGGTGGGGGAGGGGGGGTGAAGGCGGCCGCAGCGTGTGGCTGATCACATCACCCCCAAGATGGCCGACATCGAAAATATGTGGGACCCTACCCCCACATACCCTAAATGTGCCTTCATGGCACGGTGCTATGTACACAGGTGACTTTAACTTTACATTTACCTGTATATATTGTATTCGTTTCTGCACTCCTGAGTAACTACGTTTATTTTTTACATACGCATATATGAACCCTCTGCTTTGTCAATGGCTGAGGGCCCCCTAAAGGCTTAATTGTCTCCCCCCCCCCGCACTGCGGGGTTTAGCGGCTTGTAGATCCGGCACTGGTGGAGTTCAGATTCCAAACTCAAGCAAACCGACATATATTTCTACACATACGTGTCTATTTGCATATTGGGATACGAAGCAAATGTGGCATTGCTAGACGAAAATTAAGTTTATCTCAAAATGCTCTCTAACATCATGTTGGCCTGTTGTCACATGCAGTAAAGCCATGATATTATAATTATCATCTTGAAATACATTGTTTGTGATACGACATATTTTAATTTGGCTTGCAGGTATGAGAGTGAATGAAGGGAGCCGCGAGCGAGGATGGGCTCTGGTCCACCGCGAAATAGTCTTAGCTTTTATGGAAGAGAAAAAATCGCACATACACAAAACGATGTAAAGAGAGATGAAGAGAAGGGTTGAGGGTAAGAAATTAAAAATGAGAGAATACAGAAACGAAGGAAGAAAGAGAGAAAGATGAATGGATTAGGGAAATTTCATGATGAAGAATAAAATTGAAACTGTACAGATGATGAATATGACGAAAACTTTATTCGGAATCCCGTAATAACAATATCAATAAAGAATAAAGTTGAAGATGTTTGACAGTTTTTCAGTCAACCACTCCCACCAAAATGTTGGGCGCCGCCATCGTTGGTGGAGCAGTAGGGAAACAGCACATTCAGTACACCACAAGGTATAAGGACAGAAATATATTTTTTTTCTTGTTTGCTGGGGGGTCGACCTCCCCACCGCCCCCTCTGACGCAATTAGAGGGCAGAACCCAGAGCAGTATTTCGTCCACCCTTGATCTCATCTGAATAAAATTCACTAGCAGCGTGCTGTGTGCAAGGGCATTTCGTAGAAACATACTTCAGTTTTTCCCATAAGTTTTTAAAAATTATACAATGTTACACAAATGTTCTAAAATTGTTATTGCCTTCATTGAATGTACAAGGAGATGCATTGTTTCTTCTCGTAACCTGAAACTACAATCAATATTATCCACACGGTAGGAGATGTTGAAGTTATCAATATCGTAGAGAACATTAAAAAAAAGAAATAAGTAATAGCAAGGCCTCCTTTTGATGTACGTACAGTGGGATCCATGAGTATTACCGTGCAAATTGTCCATCACCATGTTCGTGCACTTTATTTGACCCAATAAGAGCTTCAAGAATTAAAATAAAAAACTCAAAACAAGCTGTTGGTAACTTCTGTTCCAGTATACATAAAAATCCATAGTTTAAAAACGCATAGGATGTAAGAGAAAAATTAATGAAAATAGTCATGGACAATTTGCACGGCAATACTCATGGATCCCACTGTACTACCAGTACACTGCAACTTAACTTTCAGCTTTTGTTACCAGATGGCGACTGTATCTGCATTTGCTATATCAATCAAAGTGCTCCATTTGAGTTGTATGTGCGGATATTGACGTCGTAGCGTTTCAAACAATGCCCCTTCGTAATTCATGGTTGTTTGATTCAGAAAATATCCTTGGGGATTCATTCGTTTAGGAAAGAAGTGACAACGTCGAAATTTTCTTCCGGGAGAAAGCACTAACTTTTGCGCATCTCCAGTTTTGCTTTGCAAGAAGATTAGCATACAATGTTACGCGTTCCGGTGCCTTACGCGTCATTGTGTTCGAAACAAGCGTTGAGCTACTCGCAATTCAATTCGTAAGAATGGTGCAATTGTATGTCACAGGATATCTACTTTATGATATGTGTGCACGTGTCTCGAGTAACATATGCCGTGAGACCAAATTCCTCAATTGAAAACAAAAAAAGTGTCTAATGTGCATAAGTGAACAGCTGCAGCTGAAACAATGCACGTTTGCATCGAAATGCATAAACACAAATATTCGAACGTAAATTGCCAGGCAGTAAAATACGGGAGCTTTTTCACCAGTATTTTTCTGAATTGTCTTTGAATTCTAGCTGGTATCTCACATCATGAGATTCTTTTTTCCCTACAGTGTTAGTACTTTTTACTTTTACATACTTGTTTGCATGTTTTCGTGGTTCCCAAAACCATGACTAATGTGTGAACGCAATTCATTGTATATTAAATTTATTTCTCCAAGCGTTTTAATGTTCGTGCATTGAAAACCTAACTAACTTCCGATTTCATAATTCTGTAGGCAACAACAGATGTGAAACGTGGTACGCAATCCAATAAAATTGCCAACACAGGTGGTTCTTACACAAAGTGAACTTAAAATGTGCGTACCTGTTAATTTTCACATGCGATCTAAACACATTGCAACCGTCAACATAGATTAACACACACGCCTATGTTCCCAGGTTGATTTATGAGACATTTATTAGTATTACGCTCATACGTATCTTGCCATACATGCAAGGTGACGCAATACTGCAGATTTCTGTGTCCGGGAGCAAGACTAGTTTTGGTATCCCCTGCACCGAATTCGACACCCCCTTCAATACAATAGTATTTCTAATAGAACGACTTTTAAAAATTATACGTATCTGCTTTACATAATGGAAAACCACGATCACTTTATAAAATGACGCTAATAAACACTGAATATGTTTATGTTTCATAATACAGCTGTAATATGTACCTTCATAATCACTTCATCAAAACTCCAAACCCATATTTCCCGATTTCGATTTCAAACTGCTCCCTTATCAGGGAGGACTTATTAAGGATCTGGTAGAAATATGAATGGGGGGAGTAAGGGACGCCAAAAATCCAGCTGGCCCAGGTTAAAATTTAAATATTTCAGCATATGTTAGATATTGATGTTTGAAACAATCCAGGTATAAGGGCATATTTTTAAAATTTTAGTGCATATTTTGTAAAGGTTTAGGTCATTAAAGCATATTTTATTTGGCATATTTTGGTGATTTTTAGGTCATAAAAATCCTAGCCCTAGTGATCACACATAATCATGAACAAATCATATTCAATATCTGTTTTCGAAGCCTTTAGGAAGCAAATACAAACCATTAGGATTTTAGCAAGTACTATATAAAAATAATAGAGTATCGTGCAAAAATTTTGTGTAGGAAAAACAAGAAAAATAACTATGCCTCCTTCATTACACGTACATAATATATTTAGAAAACAGTACTCTATGCAATATGGGAATGTGGTACTGAAATCTGGTGCACAGCGATCAATGTCCTACTATTGAATCATTGATCATGTTGTAAACCAGGAAGCTCAATGGAATACACACAAAAATATAGCACTCCAAATACACCGAATCAACGCAAGTTCAAGGACAAGGACAGATTGCAATTAAAGAAAGAATTGCTGTTTCAAGTCCATTTTATGCACAGATAGGCTAATCGGGACTGGACCTACAGTATAAAGTGGTATCTGAACCGTTATGCAATGTGCCTCCACCGGGACCCCTTGATTACAAGGCGACGACGTTACCACTACGCCATCGGGGAGGCCAAGATTGCAATTAAAATATTCAGTCATCTGCAAAGTTAAACGAAGAAAAGTTCATAACAAGGTTAAAAAAAATTGAAAAAGTTCTTAATAAATCAGGAATATTATAGTGTAACTGAATATTTAGAATGTAAATCAAAGGATTTTTTGCAATTAATCTTATTGCTTGTTTTGTAATAAAAAATAAGTGAAACTGAACTGAAATCTCGAAATACCAATGTATAGGCATATGATTTTTTATGGAGTAAAAATTGAAATTCAAACTTATTTCCATTCAGGCACTTCACATGACGTGAATCCAATAGAATGAACATGATGGTGGAAAATTTGCTGTAACGTTTATACATTCCACTCTACCTTGGGACGTCATAAATAATGGTAGCTCGTTACCAAATCAGAGCTTTTAATTTATAGAATGGCGGTAAAAATAATATTTTGTTGGTTTCGCCACGGGTTTACCTGTATTTGACATGCTGTTTAGTGGATTCATCGCCTCAAATATTTTAAGTGGACATTCCAATAGTGCAATTACGACCGAGAACGGGAAAACCTATGTCTGTGTCCAGTTATACAGACTTTGCATGTATTTTCGTGTCAAAGTAATTGTCTTACATCGTTGCTGCAATTATGCAAATTTTTGACTTCTTGAAGAAGGAAAAACTATAGAACATACTCGTGTAATAGAAGTGAACATTCAGTCGAGTTTTCACGCATCCACTTTATGACTTGCTCTGCTGTCACGCAAATCACTTTTCTTCTCTTTGCCTCAACCGCTTGAGTAACTTGTTTCGCTTCAACTTCAGGAACTACCAAGACAGAGTTCCCAAGGCCATGAAGACACGCTACAGTTCAGCAATTTGTCCACGTCTAAACGCTTCCTGTGTCAAAAAATGCTCCAGACTATCATATGGTTGTTCTACAATCATTTTGTAGCAGTCAAGTTAACTTTGCAAACGTGTTTTTGTTTCGCTTGTAAGAAATGGTGCATCCATATTTCTGGTTAGGTTAGAACCTCGTCCCGGTTAGTATCACTCACATTTTGAGTCACCTTGAATCCATTGATTACAAGGCAAGAGTATTTACAGGGTAGAAAGTGACAGTGAATTGACCTGGAACTATACTTCTGGTATATCAGTGGCGTATTCTGAAAATTTGACCAGATTTACAGCAAACAATTCTAATTTATTGCACAAACACCCCTCCCCTTTACACACACACACACACACACACATATAATGCAGCAACATAGAGGCACCATAACGAATAAATAAATTGTCTCTGAAATGTGCCGTGCTCCTTTTCCTCCAAACAAAACTGTTCAGAAGCAAGAGTCTGAAGTACTTAGAAGTTATAACTTCTCTCTCTGGTAATTTACAGTGCATTACAGAAAACAACAAAATTCCGAGCAACAAAATTTTAATTCAAATTTTTGCAAACTGAAAACAATATTGATTTAATACGGCACAAAAGTTTTCACTAGGCGCCATGGCATTCTTGTTTACAATTTTTTCTCATTTCGATCGTTCGGCACCCAGTGCCGACTCTTGTCACCCCCTAGCTAGGTCTCTGAACTTGACAAGACTAGAAAATAGTACAAAATGTATTTTTATTTGTATAAAATTTGATATCGATAGGAGCAATTACCCCTCTGTGTCCCATGCAGGTTCTCTTGGCCGTCTGGAAGAAATAATGCAAGAAAGACGTGAAAACTAATTCCATCTTGAGTATCCCTTTGTCCTGCAACTCTTAGATTCTACAAATCTTGCTTTCTTTTACCTCAATGTTTGCCCATAGAATTGAATTCCGTCCAAGGTTGGGGAGAGGCAATGCTATTGCCCCCCATGTGGTTGCGCCACTACACCCCCTTCCCCCGTAGTTACTTTGAACTTTAATCGGATTGAAAATACTTAATTTTCTTCAAGAGTATTATATCGTTTAATAACGGCGATAAGATTCCTCTCCACTAAATTTCTAGGTGAAAGTACAATAATATAAGAGGCACATGGACGTCTTAAATAGGGGGAAAGGGGGCAACACCTCCTCCTTAGAAATCGAATGTCAACCTAAAAGTATATATTTCACACGTATAATTTGAGTTCAGTCACAGTAATTTACATTAATGCGATAATTTCAAATTCAAGTGGTGTTTTCTGAGGTGGCAACAATATTATCAGGGTAATATACCCCATGGAAAAATACAATGCTTGTCCGTCCATGGAAAAAACTCGGCGGACGTCCGTGATTAGGGGGACAATTGACCCCCTCCTTGCCCCTCCGTGCGCACGCCTATGTCAAATAATTTATTTTTTATTTTATTTATTTATTTTTATTTGATTTAGTTTATTTTACTTCGCGTTTTGTGCCTCTTGGCTAATTTGCGAAGATGGGGATGAGTGATGAAATGATGAAATTGATGAAGGGACATTCACAAACAACCAAGCCCGACCGGGATTCGAACCCGGGACCCTTGGCGTCGCAGCGCGATGTGCTAACCACTCGGCCACAGGGTCGGACAATCAAATAATTTATGAAATTTCCATCACACAAATACTATTTTGTTACAAAATGAAATTGTGTTGAGAGTTATACATTGGGCCCCTTAAGGGGAGCCAAACAGATAACTGGGGCGACCAGCCCCCCCCCCCCCCCGGTCCCCTAGTTTCGGCCAACCTGTAGTTGGATAAGAGAAACATTTAAAAATGTGATCAAGAGTCTTTAAAACATTCAAAGAGCAAGAACTTTCTTCAGAATGATTTGTCATGATCATAAAAGTTTAAGTAATCAAATTCAAGCTTACACAGAAACGTTAAAACTACTTAATGAAATGAGGATACTTACCGGTAAAACAGAATATTTGGAAGATTTCTAGTCTACCGATTCATTCATCCATATGCCGAGTTGGAATATGCACATATTTAATTTCTGCAAATATTATTTGAGATGTAATCGTAGGTAACCAATACACACTCTTTAAGATCTGCTTACATTGCCTTTTAAGCAAATAGACACGCGAGTAAACTTCTCTAGGTCCTACAATAGCTGCAGTTTCGTTCCGCTCGTCGATTTTTCTTTTTTTGTCTGGAAATCCTATAGAAAATATGGCAATTTTTTTTCAAATCAATTAACAGAGAGAGAAGCTGTCGTGGTGTTATAGAGTTCAGTGGTCTAAAGTTATAAATGTGGAAACTAAAGCATAGACACTTTCATAGTCTCTAAAGTATTTATTGCTTGCTATTCCAAAGTCTACACATTTCGCACCTGATGAGTTGAAATGAAAGTCCAGTTTCGTATTTCGGGACATATTGTTGTTGCGGGTGTTCTGTCTTGACACTGAAAAAAAAAAATAACAATAATACACATTAAATTGTTTTCAGCGTGTGCTGTAGTGAGAAGCGGACCTTCCCTATGGCGCAGTGGTAGCGTCGTCGCCTTGTAATCAAGGGGTACCAGGTTCGATCCCACTTTAAACTGTAGGTCCAGTCCCGATTAGCCTTACTGTGCATAAAGTGGACTTAAAACACCAAATCAATCAATAAATGTAGTGAGAAGTGCACCCTAAAGAATTGCCTTCTAATCACGAAATATGGTTATAGAGTGAACAATGCCTAGAGGTATTACAATCGTGTCCCTCTATAGTCAGAAACTAATATACATGGAAGTGTAGTTACATTACTCTATGTTACTTTGCTAAACAACGCTCTATTTATAGTGATCGACACACGATCGTTCTAACTGAAGGTTCTGGATAAGAGTTACGGCCTGGCACCACTGCATCATTCATCCTAAACTTTGGAATTTTCCTGAAAAGGCAGAAA